>NC_040101.1:40991325-41294015 GCF_003369695.1 Bos indicus x Bos taurus
TTTTTGCAAAATAGTAAGAAAGATTTCTGTTGCAAAAGATTCTGATGGACTCATAATTGTAAGGACTAAGAAATGGGGCTTTTGTGGAAATATAATTTTCAAGCCTAAGTACTTCAAAGATTATCTCTTCTGAAAAAAAGGAGTGGCTAGGCAAGTGGAAATATGCTAAATAAATGTCTGCAAAAAAAAATGAGATGAGGCATCTCTTCTTGGGATGTGATATATGTTGCTTTGTTCATTATGAGTCAATGGAGTAAAAACTTTCACAGCAATGAAGGTACATGGAATCCAATAGTACCATTCATCTATGGATTTCAAGGGTATGTGCCTTGGAATAAGATGCTCTTGTACCCTGTGTTCAGGCAATAGCTTACACATTAGCAAATGGTATTAATAATGTGAGGTTACTTTGTCTCCAGTATTTCAGCCATCACATGATAGGCTTCTAGAGTGCTAAGAAAGAAAAGTTAGAATTTACACTCATATCTCAAAGGTTCCTAAAATTTCAATCTATCATCAAACTCCAGTGATTGCAAAAACTGATAATAAAACTCAGCAATGGACACAGGACCAAAAAAAAGTCAGTTTTCATTCCAATCCCAAAGAAGAGCAATGCCAAAGAATGTCCAAACTATGGTACAATTGCTCTCATTTCACATGCTAGCAAAGTAATACTTAAAATCTTTCAAGCTAGGCTTCAACAGTATGTGAACTAAGAACTTTCAGATGTACAAGTTGGATTTAGAAAAGGCAGAGGAACCAGAGATTAATTTGCCAACATCCAATGGATCATAGAAAAAGCAAGAAAATTCCAGAAAAATGTACTTCTGCTTCCCTGACTACATGAAGACCTTTGACTGTGTGGATCACAACAAACGGTGGAAAATTCTTAAAGAGATGGAGATAGCAGATCACATCATCTGCCTCCTGAGAAAAAACTTGTATGTGGGGCAAAAAGCAACAGAACTGGACATGGACAAAGAATTTGTCAAAATTGGGAAAGGAGTACATCAAAACTGTATATTGTCATCCTGCTTATTTAATGTCTATGCAGAGTACCTCATGCAAAATGCTGGGCTGGATGAATCACAGGCTGGAATCAAAACTTCCAGGAAAAATATCGACAACCTTGGAAATGCATATGATACCACCTTAATGGTGGAAAGTGAAGAGGAACTAAAGAAACTCTTGATCAAAGTCAAAGAGGTGAGTGAAAAACCTGGCTTACAAACCAACATTCAACAAACTAAGATTGTGGCATCCAGTCCCAACAATTCATGGCAAATAGATGGGGAAAAATTGGAAACAGTGGCAGATTTTATTTTCTTGGGCTCCAGAATCACAGCACTTGGTGACTGCAGCCATGAAATTAAAAGACTCTTGCTCCTTGGAAGAAAAGCTATGACTAACTTAGCATATTAAAGAGCAGAGACATCACTTTGCCTACTAAGGTCCATCTAGTCAAAGCTATGGTTTTTCCAGTAGTCATGTACAGATGGACATGGGTGATGAAGAAGGCTGAGCACTGAAGAATTGATGCTTTTGAACTGTGGTGCTGGAGAAGACTCTTGAGAATCCCTTGGACAGCAAGAAGATCAAAGCAGCCAGTCCTAAAGGAAATCAATCCTGAATATTCATTAGAAGGACTGATGCTGAAGCTCCAACACTTTGACTACCTGCTGTGAAGAGTTGACTCATTGGAAAAGACCCTTATGCAGGAAATATTGAGGGCAGAAGGAGAAGGGGGTGACAGATGATGAGATAGTTGGATGACATCATCGACTCAATGGATATGAGTTTGAGCAAGCTCCGGAAGATAGTGAAGGATGGGGAAGCCTGGTGTGCTACAGTCCATGAGGTTGCAAAGAGTTGGACATGACTCAGTGACTGAACAACAACAAAAATACATTTTTACCAGTTTTCTGTTTTGAATAGAGAAGAAAGCTGTCACCTTTGAGGATAAAAGAAAAAATTCTACTTTTACCACATTCCTCCACCCATTCCCGGGCTTCCCTGGTAGCTCAGATGGTAAAGAGTCTGCCTGCAGTGTGGGAGACCTGGGTTTGATCCCTGGATCAGGAAGATCCCCTGGAGAAGGAAATGGCAACCCACTCTAGTATTCTTGCCTAGAAAATCCCATGGACAGAGGAGTCTGGCAGGCTACAGTCCATGAGGTTGCAAAGAGTCGGACATGACTGAGCAACGTCACCCACTCACTCACTCCACCCATTCCCCACAGGTCAATAACTATTCTTGGCATCAAAGGAATTTCCTTTTATCATCTCAAAGCAGTGTAATACCTTTGCTAGAGAAAAGAGAAAAGGAGGCATATAGGGAGGGAGACAGAACAAGGGAAGGAAGAAGGGAGAAATGTTCAAGAAACTTGTTATTTATTATTGTCATCTGGTTGAAAATAGGTTATATACATAATTATTATTTTTAATGATACTATTTTGCTAAAAACTCAGACTACTTCCTTTCTTTATGGGGTAAGAATTTGGTTTCCCAGTAAAATACAGGATGCAAAATTAAATTTAGAATACTATGGTGGACGTAGTTATATAAAATTCATTTATCTTAAAATTTAACTGATGTCCTCTTTCCTATTTATGGAATCTTATTTCCTAAACCCTAAATAAATGTCACTTAATTGAAATTTAAGTTCTACAGTAATTCTGGAAAAGGAGATAGCTACCCACTCCAGTATTCTTGCTTAGAGGATCCTATGGACAGAGGAGACTGGCAGACTACAGTCCATAGGGTCGCAAAGAGTTGGACACAATTGAGGGACTTTCACTATCACTACAGTAACTAATTCCAATCACCAAAATATTTTTTCTTACTCCACCACATTACAGAATCATGCTTTTCAATCCTTATATTTTTAATAGATATTAGATTTAGATATTAGATAATAGATTTAATAGATATTAAATAGATATTTCTAATATCTATTCAGTATCAGTATTCTAATATCACTCAGTATCACAAATACTGAGTGATAAAATTTGAAAAGTTGTTCTTGAATAATGTGAAATGGATTTTGAAATGAAATTCCTGCTGGATTCTGTGTCAAATAGACATCAAGGGGACTCTGAAAGAAAGAAAAACAACATATGCATTTGTCAATAATTAGTTTCTTGCCAAAAATCTTTCAAAATAGTAAAATTGTGTTACTTCTATGACTCAGATTCCTCTTCAATAAGTTTAGAAGAAAGCATATAATTTTATCTAACACCAGAGGAATCTGTCTCTTTGTCTTATATGATAATGTTTGATTAAATTTTTCCATAGAAAGAGTATGAGACTGAATAACCAGTGCCCAGATACATTACAATAGAGTTTTTAAAATGAAACAGAGGAAAATAAATTAAAATTCCTTCACATATGATATTCAGATATATATTCACATATAATGTCAAGGCTTATATTTGACTTTTCTACCTAGTCATACTGATTACTTCATCTCAGAAATACTGAACTTTAGAAATTATTTGCAAAATACATCCTGGATTATAATAATTTACCTGTAGTAAACAGGTTAGGATATACATATATTGGGTAAGACAATTGTCCCTGGGTCTTAAATTTTGCCCAGTAAGGTAATGATACATCACCACAAAGACATCATCAAAAGTTTTTTTACTTTAAATCATGAATGACACCTACCTCATTTAAATTTTGGGGCTCATATCCATATGCCAGTGTAAGTAAATTATTACAGATTGTACCAGGCACCTCACAGTGACACACTTTTTGACCGATGATTTTATTAATATATGTATTGGGCAAAATTTCTTTTTCACCAAACAGATCTGAAAATGACATATTTGAAAGATTACTTTTGTTAGAAAAAACTTTTGTGTCTAATATAAATCAAGAAAGATAGGAGAAATAAAGGATACAGAATTGCAATGTATGTCTGAATGGTAGAAAGAGTTAGTTCACTGTGATAGTCTACAAATTACATAAAAAGAGTTGCCTAATAAAATAGAATATGTTAGAAATTTTTCAATTAATTCAACTAGAATAAACACTTTGGCAAGTAATGGACCTGACTTCCCTTCAGAAAAAGACAATAGAATTTACCTTCATAGAAACAATGAAAATAAAAATTTAAGATTTTTTTGGTATGTGCGACATAAAAAGGAAATATCTGCACTTAAAAGGCATACAAAGGTAAGCAGATACATTTTGTTCACATTAAGATATGTCCATTGTAAGAAAAAATAGCAAGATGGGATTTACAAACTGAATTTTTTAAAAAAGAAAATAAATTTCAAGAGATACAGTAGCACAGGAGAAAAAATAAGCTAGAAAAGGTAATGATATTCTAAAGATGTGATAATAAAATATCAAGTAGACACTGAAAAAATTTAAAAATTTAATGATAGAAAAACATATTTTCTCCAAAATCTTTCAAAAAGAGGATAGTAGAAGTATAGTTAGCTAAATTAATGCATTAAAAACAAAGGATATTAGATAGAAATTTATTTTTAGATGATAATTTAATTCTGTCTCAGACATAGAGATTGAAAGAGAGGAAGATAGAAAATTTGTGGATAAAAATGAAAAAAAGTTCATCAAAAAGTAAAGCACAAAATCATACTTAATGTATGATTTCATTTACCTGAATTTCTAAAAATGTTAAATAAATCCTTAGTGTCAGAAAGCATAATTACTATATTTCAGGTTACTTTAAGGAGTGAGAGAATGGCAAACCTCCAAGGGACAAATAGAAATTATCCAGGATGATGAAAATATGATACAGCTGTATTTTGTGGTTATATAGAATTACACACTTATTAGGCTTCTTGGAAAATATATTTAGAATGTGTGTATTAAGTTGTAGGTAAATCATACCCACACTAATTAATTTGAATTTTTTTGAAGTTACAAATATGGCAAACATAAACTTTAAAGGAGCATCGTACAAAATAGATGTTAGAAGGAAAACCTACAGAACAGAGATACAACCTGTGGTTGTTAAGAGAAGATGTTTTGTATGCATTTTCTATGAAAGAGGTAAAGCTAAAGAATGAGTGAAATCAATCCATAGACAAAGGTTTCATCTAGAGTACACCTGGGTTATATGTAAAGCAAATGAAAATTACTACAAATATGGGGATTTTAAACAACACAAATAACTAGATTTTTTTGAAATATTTGTAACATGGGCTGGGAACATTCATTGGATCATGAGAAAGCAAGGGAGTTCCAGGAAAAAATCTTCTTTTGTTCCATTGGCTACATTAAAGCCTTTAACTGTGTGGATCACAATGAACTGTGGAAAATTCTTAAAGAGATGTGGGTACCAGACCACCTTACCTGCTTCCTGAGAAATGTAGGTCAAGAAGCAACAGTTAGAACTAGACATGGAACAAAGGACAGGTTCAAAATTGGGAAAAGAGCACATCAGAGTTGTGAATTGTAACCCTGCTTATTTAACTTCTATGCAGAGTGCACATGTGACATGCTGGGCTGGATGAATCATAGTTGGAATCAAGATTCCCTGGAGAAATATCAAGAAACCCAGAAATACAGATGATACCACTCAAAGGGCAGAAAAGGAAGAGGAACCAAACAGCCTCTTGATGAAGGTGAGGGAGAAGAGTCAAAAAGCTACCTTAAAACTCAACACTCAAAAACTAAAATTATGGCATTCAGTCCCATCACTTCATGGCAAATAGATGGGGGAAAAGTAGAATCAGTGACAATTTTTTTTTCCCTTGGGCTCCAAAATCTCTGTGGATGGTAACTGTAGCCATGAAATTAAAAGACACTTGCTCCTTGGAAAGAAAGCTCTGACAAACCTAGACAGTATATTAAAAATCTGAGATATCACTTTGCTGACAAAGGTCCATATAGTCAAAGCTATTGGTTTTCCAGTAGTCATGTACAGATGTGAGAGTTGAACCATAAAGAAGGCTGAGTGCTGAAGAATTGATGCTTTCAAATTGTGATGCTGGAGAAGACTCCTGAGAGTCCCTTGGACTGCAAGGAGATCAAACCAGTCAATTCTAAAGGAATTCAGTCCTGAATATTCACTGGAAGGACTGTTGCTGAAGCTGAACTCCATTACTTTTGCCACTTGATGTGAAGAGTTGACTCATTGGGAAAACCCTGATGCTGGAAAAGATCGAAGGCAAATGAGAACAAGGCAACAGAGGATAAGCTGTTTAGATAGCATCACTGACTCAGTGGACATGAATTTGAGCAAATTCTGGAAGATATTGAACAACGGGGAAACCTGGCATGCTGCAGTCCATGGGGTCACAAAGTGCTGGACACAATTTAGCGACTGAACAACACCATAAAACTGGATTAAACTTTCTAATGAAAATACAGAGATTAGAAAAAGTGATTGAAATAAAACTCATAATCCCACTACAGATTCAATTCAAACCTTATAGAAAACCCATCTGATATTTTTGAAGAAATTTGTAAGCTGGTCCTAAAATTCATATGGAATATAAGGTACCTAATGTAATAAAATCATTCTTGAAAAAGAAGTACAAATTTGGAGGACTCAATAGTTTTGATTTCAAACTTATTACAAAGATAAAGAAATCAAGACAGAGTGGTTTCAGCATAAAGATAGAAATATATAGGTAAATGATACAGCATCAAGTGTTCAGATGTAAATTTATACATCTATGGTCAATTGATTATGAATAAAATTCAAAGTAATTAAATATGGAAAGAATAGTCTTTGGAAAAACCAATGGAGCTGTGACAATGGATGTCTATATCAAAAAGTATAATTGGCCTCTTTCCTCATGTCATATAAAAAAATTAATTTAAAATGTGTCATCATTCAGTTCAGTTCAGTCACTCAGTCATGTCCAACTCTTCATGACCCCAAGGACCACAGCAGACCAGGCCTCGCTGTCCATCACCAACTCCCAGAACTTGCTCAAACTCATGTCCATTGAGTCAGTGATGCCATCCAACCATCTCATCCTCTGTCACGCCCTTCTCCTCCTGCCTTCAATCTTTCCCAGAAATAGGGTCTTCTCAAATGAGTCAACTCTTTGCATCAGGTGGCCAAAGTACTGGAGTTTCAGCTTCAGCATCAGCCCTTCTAATGATCTCCTTTAGTATGGACTGGTTGGATCTCCTTGCAGTCCAAGGGACTCTCAAGAGTCTTATCCAACACCACAGTTCAAAAGCATCAATTCTTTGGTGCTCAGCTTTCTTCACAGTCCAACTCTCACATCCATACATGACCACTGGAAAAACCATAGCCCTGACTAGACGGACCTTTGTTGGCAAAGGAGTAAGTGTCTTTTAATTTCACGGCTGCAGTCACCATCTGCGCTGATTTTGGAGCCCCCTAAAATAAAATCAGCCACTGTTTCCACTGTTTCCCCATCCATTTGCCATGAAGTCATGGGACCAGATGCCATGATCTTAGTTTTCTGAATGTTGAGTTTTAAGCAAACTTTTTCACTCTCCTCTTTCACTTTCACCAAGAGGCTCTTTAGTTCTTCTTTACTTTCTGCCATAAGGGTAGTGTCATCTGCATATCTGAGGTTATTGATATTTCTCCCCGAAATCTTGATTCCAGTTTGTGTTTCATCCAGCCCAGCATTTCACATGATTTACTTTATATATAAGTTAAATAAGCAGGGTGACAATACTCCTGATGTACTCCTTTTCCTATTTGGAACCAGTCTGTTGTTCCATGTCCAGTTCTAACTGTTGCTTCCTGACCTGCATTCAGATTTCTCAAGAGGCAGATCAGGTGGTCTGGTATTCCCATCTCTTTCAGAATTTTCCACAGTTTATTGTGATCCACACAGTCAAAGACTTTGACATAGTCAATAAAGCAGAAATGTATCATAGGACTAATATAAGAAGTAAACTTTAAAACTTTTAGAAGAAAGAGCTGGAGGAAATCTTATCTTGGTTTAGGCAGTGATTTATTAGTTATAACACCAAGGTCACAAAGTACAGGAAAAAGATAAAATGGACTTCACCAAAATTGAAACTTTCATGCTTCCAAGAACATCATTAAGATAGTGAAAAGACCTGGCATAGAATAAGAGAAAATATTTGCAAGCTATATACCTAATTAGAGATTTGTATTCCGAATGTATAATGAACTTAGAACACAACAGAAAATAAAGAACCCAGTAAATAAATAGGTCTGGAAAATCCCATGGACGGAAGAGCCTGGTAGGCTGCAGTCCACGGGGCTGCGAAGAGTCGGACACGACTGAGCGATTTCACTTTCACTTTTCACTTCTATGCCTTGGAGAAGGAAATGGCAACCCACTCCAGTGTTCTTGCCTGGAGAATCCCATGGACAGGGGAGCCTGTTGGGCCACTGTCTATGGGGTTGCACAGAGTTGGACATGACTGAAGTGACTTAGCATCAGCAGCAGCAAACAAATAGGCAAAGAACTGAATAGATATTACTCCAACAAAGAAAGAATGCTTAATATCATTATTCACTAAGGAAATGCAAAACAAAAATGCAATGATTTACTTGGATGGCTAAGAGTAAAAGACAAACAATAACAAATGCTGACCAGGAGGTAGGATGCCCATACTCTGTTATTGTTGCTGAGTTGCTAAGTCGAGTCTGACTCTCTTTGATGAACTGCAGCACACCAAGCTTCCCTGACCTTCACTGTCTCCTGGAGTTTACTTAAACTCATGCTCATTGAATCAATCATCTCATCCAATCATCTCATCCTCTGTCACCACCTTCTCCTGCCCTCAGTCTTTCTCAGCATCAGAGTCTTTTCCAAACACTCTGTGAATGGGAAAAAATGGTGTAGCTACTTTGGAAAAACCTTAGAAATGTCTTAAAAATATTAAACATAGTTATCATATGACCCACATTCTATTCCCAAGTATATACTTAACAGAAATGAAAACATTATGTCCACATTAAAACTTATAAACAAATGTGCATATCAACATTACTCATAATACATATATATAAACTAGAAAAATTACCAATGTGTACTAATGGATGGATAAATGAATATACAAAGTGTGGTATATCCATACAATGGAATATTACTCTGCCATATAAAGGAGCAAAGTACTGAAACATTCTACAACAAAGATGAACTTTGAGTGAACATGAGGAATTTATGCCAAACTAAAGAAGCCAGATACAGAAGACCAGGTATTGTATGATTCTGTTTATGTGAAATATCTATCTAGAGAAGGCAAATCCATGGAGAAAGAATGTAAATTATTTGTCACCAGGTGCCAGAGCAGGGAGGCAATAGGGTGTTCATTTTTGAGAGTATGATTATGTCCTGGAACCAGATAATAGTCACAGTGGAAACAAAAATCTATTAAACAAGAGATTTATAACACTGAATATCAGGCAGTACAGTGATCCCTGAAAAAAGTAAGAGGTAAATCAAATTGAGCCCCACAGTTGCTCATCTGCTGCCTGAAGAGAGTTCTCAAGCTGTGGTATAGAAACCTAGGCAAACCTGTATAAACTACCCAAATATTGGGATAACGTTGAGATTTTGGAGAAGCTCAATGTCTCTAAAGAACACATGTTAAAAATGGGAGAGAAAGAGATAAAAAGAGTGATCAGAGAGACTTACAGAAGTTTCATATGGATTCATTTAGTTAGAATAAAACGACCTGTATTTGAGCAAACTTACTCAAGGCCAGGGAATGATCCACTTGAAGAGTTAGCAATTACAATCCATGAGGTTAGAAGGTCTGATATTGTGCCTGTACCCACTAATCAGATTTGAAAATCTAATAATAACCTGAAGGTAACTGACTCAGAGGAAGGAAAAATTAGACCTAAACTAAAGGCTTTTCTGGCTTCTACTAACAAAGCAAAGAACAAGACTCAAAATGATCTGTAACCAGGTTAAATTAACTTCATTCTAAAAGAATAGTTCATACTGTTTCCAGGAATACAGGATCATCCAACAAGAAAAATGTCACAAAGACTGACAATTAATTAAAAATTATAAATAACACAAAGAAGGAATAGGTCCATATAAGGAGAGGAATGAATCAACATAAAGAATGCAGATGATATAATTGGGAAACAGAAATATTACGTTATTTTAACTATATTCCACATGTCTAAGACAATGGAGGAAAAAATGAGCATGTTAAATAGAAATATACTTTTAAATTTCACTTTTAAAACTGCTAGATCACTTCAGTCGTGTCCGACTCTGTGTGACCCCAAAGACAACAGCCCACCAAGCTGCCCCATCCCTGGGATTCTCCAGGCAAGAGCACTGGAGTGGGTTTCCATTTCCTTCTCCAACTTTTAAAACTATATACCCACAAATCCAAAAATCATAATTAATTCCATACATAAGAATCATAAAAAATACACCAAAGCACATCATTTTAAAAACTTCCTAAATCTTTGAAAGAAAAAAAAAAAATGCCTAAAGTGGGCAGAAAAACAGACATTACATGCAAAGCAAAAATTGTAAAAATAAAGGACTTCTTGCTGGAAACAATGAAAGCCAAAACATGGAACAATATTTTTAAAGTACCAATGAAAAATAAAACACTATAAACCTAAAATTCTATCCCCAGTGAAAATGTATTTTGGAAACACAGTAAAATAAAGATATTCATAAATAAAATAGCTGATATAATTAATCATCAACAATATAAGAAATGTAAAAAAAGTCCAATAATCCAAAGAAAAAAATGATGCCAGATGAAAAATCTGGATCTGTACAGCGACATGAAGAGTACAAGACATAGCACATATACAGGAAAATATAAAACACAACTTGTATTTTTAATGAAAAAATAAGTTAAGCATAAATTACTATTCAAAGACTAATAACAATGTATTTTTGTTTAGATAGTATATACCAACATAAAAAGTGTGACAAAAATAGCAGAAATGCTGGGAGAGGGGCAAATGAAAGCTGAATGTGTAGTTATTATACTATGTGATAAGTAATAAATATTACTTTATTAGCATAGACTGTGCTAACTTAAAGAAATATACTATAAACCCTGAAAAAAACATGAGAGAACAAAACAAAATAAAATGATAAATTTAAAAAGCCAATGATGGAGGCAAAATGAATCCATAAAATATACAAAATTAATCCAAAATAAGGCTAAAGAAAGAGAACAAAAAAGATTGGACAAACACAAATACAAGATTTAAACCTAACTATACTAATTATCATATTAAATGTAAGTGGTCTAAACTCCATGATTAAAAGGGACTGTTATTTAGGATTAAAATGCAAGGTCCAACTCTGTGCTTCCTAATAAAAATCCACTTTACATGTAAAGACAAATAGGTAGAGAAAAAGGATGGAAAAATATAATAATATTAATATATTATGAATAATATTAATCAAATAGATTAATAATAAAGTAACCATAATAATATTGATCAAATAGGAACTTAGAATGGCTATATTAACATTAGACAGTCGATTTTAGAACAAAGAATGTCAACAAGATAAAATGAATTATTTAATGACAAGATCCCTTCATCAAAAGAACATAAAAATCCTATGTATTTATGTAATTAAGAAAGTTTCAAATTGCATGAAGCAAAAACTGATAGGAGAAACAGGCAAATCTATAATTATAGTAGGAGACTTCAGAACTCTTCTTTCAATAATTTACAGAGAAAAACACTTGACCAACATGATCTAACTGACATTTAAAGGACACTCTACTCAATGGAAGTAGAAGCACATTCAATGCACATTCTTCTCAATGCATATGAAACATTTATCAAGATAGATCATTCTTAGCACTGTAAAACAAGTCAATGAATTTAAAAGTATTCAGATCACGCAAGCTATATTCTCTGGACAAAATAGATTATAAATCAATAACAGAAATCCACCTGGAAAATGTCCATATATTTGGAAGTTGTATAATATACTTTTAGGTAGCAAAGAGTACATTAAGATGTCAAAAAACAACCCCAAATATTTTAACTTGAGGAAAATATAAATCAGAAACATATTCAAAAGTGTTTGATATCCTTAAGGCACTACTCAGACAAAAATATATAAACATAAATGCTTAAATTTGAAAAGAGGAAATTTCAAGAAGCAATTATCTAAGAAACCCATGAAATGAAAGAAACTACTAATTCCAAATTTAGAAAAAGGAAATGATGAAGTTCAACTGAAAATCAGTTCAGTTCAGTGCAGTCACTCAGTTGTGTCCGACTCTTTGTGACCCCATGAGTTGCAGCACGCCAGGCCTCCCTGTCCATCACCAACTCCCAGAGCTTGTTCAAACTCATGTCCATCAAGTCGGTGATGCCATCCAACCATGTCATCCTCTGTTGTCCCCTTCTCCTCCTGCCCCCAATCCCTCCCAGCATCAGAGTCTTTTCCGATGAGTCAACTCTTCGCATGAGGTGGCCAAAATACTGGAGTTTCGGCCTCAGCATCAGTCCTTCCAATGAACATCCAGGACTGGTCTCCTTTAGGATGGACTGGCTGGATCTCCTTGCAGTCCAAGGGACTCTCAAGAGTCTTCTTCAACACCACAGTTCAAAAGCATCAATTCTTTGGTGCTCAGCTTTCTTTATAGTCCAACTCTCACACCCATACATGACCACTGAAAATCAATGAACTATTAAAAAAAAAAAAACACAAAACAAAAAATACCAATAGAACTAAATGCTAGTGTTTCGAGAAGATTAATAAAATTAGTAAGTCTCTAGTCAGACTGATCAGGACAAAAATAGAGAGGCAAGAAATTATCAATATCTGGAACAAGAAATGGGACATCACTACAGATTCTATAGATATTAAAGAAGCAGTCAGAAAATATTATGTATAATTTTATGGCAACAAATTCAATAACTTATAAAATCAGCATATTGTTTGAAGAGAGATTATCACTGTTCATTCACGCAAAAATAGACAACCTGAAGAGACATATGTCCATTAAAGAAATTGAAATTCCAGGCCCAGATGGCTTTTTAAAATGAACTAGACCAAATATATTTAAAGATTGAATACCAAGTTTACATAGTCCCCTCCAGAAAACTGAAGTAAAAAGACTATTTCCCAATTCATTTTATGAGGCCAAGCATTATACCAAAATTAGAAAAAGAGATTTACAAGAAAAGAAAGTATAGCTAATAGGCCTTATGAATATAACTGCAGCAATGTTCAACAAAATTTTTGCAAATTGAGGCCAGCAATATAAAAAGTCTAATATCAAGAAAAAGTGAGATTTATCCCTGGAATAAAATTTCGTTTAACACTCAGAACATCTTTCATTAGAAAAAAAAAAAATCATGAAATCCTCTCAATAGGTGCAGCAAAAGCATCAAACAATGCCCCCAAAACATTCCTGATAGACATTCTCAACAATCTAGGACCAGAAGTTAACATCCTTAAGCTAATAAAGTGGGTCTATGAAAAACCCACACCTAATATCATGGAACAGTGAAAGGCTGAATGCTTTCCCTGTGAGCACAGAAAACGACGTCTGCCCTTTCTATTTATATTCAACGTTGCCATGAAGGTTTTAGTCAGTGCAATAAAGCACACATACAAACTTAAGTTAAAAAAAGTATTGAAACTAAAAAAATAAAGTAAAAGTGCCTTTATTTTTAGAAAATGTGATCTTCTAAATAGAAAATCATAATTCTACAGAAAAGCAATTAGATCTAATATATGTTTACAAAGGTGTAAGGTATATACCAATATATAAAAATCAACTTTTGTTCTATATATGTGTAACACTCATAATTTAATTTTTGAACTCAAAGAAATGTTTAATAAATGAAGAGAGATACTGTTTTTATAAATCGGAACATTCAAGACCTCAACAAAGTTTTGTTTTGTTTGCTTAAGAGAAATTGGCAGCTAACTTTAAAGTTTAGTGCAAGAAGATATCATTGGAGAATAATTTTGAAAAAGAAGAATAAATATGGAGAACTAAGAATTACTGTCTTTCAGAATTACCATAAAAATCTTCATAAAATTAAATGTCTACCTACTCTACACAATAATATTAATTGGATGTTAGGAATAAGATTAAGAATGTAGTTGATTCTATTTAATGTTTTACCTAAACCCAGTTTGATAATTAACACTTTTTATACAAAAGGGAGCAAAACAAATTCATGCCAACATTACCTATATTTTTAACAGTACATAAATGCATAAAACTAGCTGGAAATAAAAATGATAAGAGAGTTAAAATATAAGCTATGAGGAGTGGAGATGGAAGGCTGTAAATATATACATGAAAAGATGCCCAGTCATTAGTCAATAGATCAAGGCAAATTAAAGCCACAAGGAAGTGCAACAATTACAATGGCTAAAATTTTAATCTGAAAATATCAACTGATGGCAAGGATGCAGAGGAACTAGAACCATGACATTTTATTAGTGGTTCAAGATGGAGTAGATACTCTGAAACACTGGTATTTCTCATCAAGGTAAACATCAACCAGGGCTTCCCTGGTGGCGCAGGTAAAAAAATCCACCTGCCAATGCAGAGACGCAAGAGACATGGGTTTGATCCCTGGGTAGGGAAGATTCCCTGGAGAAGGAAATGGCAACCCACTCCAGTATTTTTGCCTGGGAAATCCCTTGCATAGAGGAACCTAGCGGGCTACATCCATGGGGCCACAAAAGAGGCAGACACAACTTAGTGACTAAACAACAACAAATGTAATTGACCACAGGACTATTGCTATTACCATGAACAGTAGGATTTCCAATCATTCCATTTATCTCTCATTATACCTTTAAAAGGAGAAGGCAATGGCAACCCACTCCAGTACTTTTGCCTGGGAAATCCCATGGATGGAGGAGCCTGGTAGGCTGCAGTCCATGGGGTCGCTAGGAGTCAGACACGACTGAGCAACTTCACTTTCACTTTTCATTTTCATGGATTGGAGAAGGAAATGGCAACCCACTCCAGTGTTCTTGCCTGGAGAATCCCAGGGACAGAGAAGCCTGACGGGCTGCCGTCTATGGGGTCGCACAGAGTCGGACACGACTGAAGTGACTTAGCATACCTTTAAAAAACTTGCTACCCTGATGCTGGAAAAGACTGAAGGCAGGAGAAGGTGACGACAGAGGACTAGGTGGTTGGATGGCATCACCGACTCCCAATAGACATGAGTTTAAGTAAGCTCCAGGAGGTGGGACAGACAGGGAAGTCTGGTGTGCTGCAGTCCATGGGGTTGCAAAGAGTTGCACATGACTGAGTGATTGAACAACAACAGCACAATATTTCTACTCTAAATATATCATTAAAATAATGACTGCAAGTACAATATAGAGACCTTAGTGTAGGCAGGGACAAAATGATGGAAAACAGAAAGGAAGTTGAAAGGAGAAAAAAAATTAAAATCTCTGTGTGCAAATTTAAAAGGAGACCAAGATAGTAAACTTGAGGGAGAAATACAGATTGTGGAATTTGTATAAGAAGAAACTATTAATAATGATTTCAAAAGATAGGCAATGCATATAAGTAAAAAAAGAAAAATATACTTAATAAACTGGGTAACGCAAGGCTGAGCACCGTGCACAATGCAGCATCGAGTTTAGGGGAGAGCTGCATTGCAGTCAAGTCAGCAAGGGAAACAGAGCATTTTGATCCAGCAGGAGGCTATGTCAGTTTCATTTTTTAATGTTTTGTTCACATTCCCACCTTTTGAAAACTATAAGCGTGTGATATAACCAACCACAAACCTTGAACAATGTTGGTTCGATGTAAGCAAGACCACGAACTATACTTGTTATACACCTATTAGTATTGACTGGAGCCAGGGCAAAATGGATTTTAATCTTTTCAGCCAGTTGTGGATTTGTTGCAAATGCTCCAAAAGCTAAAGTAAACAATAGACTAGTTTACTTGAATTCCGTCTTGCTTCAAATTTCCATTGTTATTTGACTAGTTCACCTAAGATTACATAATAGAGCTGTTATCTTTTCATCAAACTGGTCTCTTGAGATTTTCTCAACAATTTACCCTGCACATCAACACCAGATTAATTTCTTGAAATTCAATTCTATTTGACATTTTTGCAATCACTATGAGTGCTTGCTGATTCCATTACTAACCTTCAGTGACCCTTGGTGTTTTATTTCATTATTAAAACATTTAGAAAATATAGCCCATCCCTCCTATCAAAAGGCTGTTCCATCTGCTTCTGTCTCTGCTGATATCCTTGAATCTGATTAAACGTACTGAGGGCCTAGATACATCCTCTACTGTTTTGGCCTCTTTTCCAAAAACGAGGCTGAGCCATCTGTCTTTCAAAAGACCATCAACATTCAAAGTACAGTTTACCATTCTTTTTTTTGTCCTCATAAAATCTTCCCTAATAACTGTGTTCAAAGGAAATGTTTTCTTCTATGGTCACATGATGCCTTTCAACGCCCCAGATACCTTTGCCCTCACAGGTCCCTTCCTACACACACAGACACACACATACCTGCACACACACATAAATCTATGTAAAACTATATTTTGTGACTGATATAAAGATGAATATAATCTGAAATGAATTATATTTCTTTATTCTTCTAATTTTAAAAGAAATGAAACATTTTGAGGTGTCTCTAAAGTATCATGAACTCTAGAAGAGGGGCCTTTCATGCTTAATTGGCTGTTTAACTCTCCTCTCTGCTAGCCTCCTTCCTGTTCATCTGACTGACCTTAAGCCTACTGGAAATATCATCCCTTTTGTAGCAGTTCTCCAATAGCGGTGATGTGCAACCCTCAAGGGACATTTGGCAAAATCTGAACACTTTTTTTGTTGTTGCAACTCCGAGTATGCAAAGGGGGTTTGCATACACTACTAGAGTATGCAAAGGGGGTTTTGCATACACTGCTAGAAACTGGTGGCTAGACACCAGAGATACTACCAAACATCGTATTATGCGCAGGACTGCTCACCCTCCACATCCCCTGCAGCATAATACCAGTAGTGATGAGGAAGAAAACTGCCTTCTTAGATCACAAGCTTGAGATTTCTTTAGCGTACAATATACATTGCCAATGCCAGGCAACAAAGTATATTTCAAACAGTAGGTACACTGTACATTGAAACGATGAATTAATTAGTTTTTATATATCAGCTGAAAAGTTTGGAAGCATTTAGTCTTTATAGGATTTTCAGTATGAAAATTGATATGCCTCATACTACCCTAGAGGGATCCAGGCGAAGTTCAAACCAAGCTCACTGGGCAGCAGAATGTCACTGCTCAGAGAAGTCATACCAACCAAACTCCAGATTTCTCCTAAAGAGTATCAACACATCAACTTTCTATTAAAAAAACACTATAAGGAAAAATTTAAAAAAACACACACATGCCAAGTCCTCAGTCTTAGAAATTCTAGTTACAGAGAGTCTCAGGTGACTCTCTGCATATACATCTTCTTTAATACATGTGGTATGATTAGAAAGATCTAGAATAAACCATTTGGTTGATTCTAGAAAGACTATAAAAGTATATTCCATAATAAATCATTGGCATTTAAATGTGTTCCTTTTCAGATTGTCTGTATGTTCTAAATAATTATAGCTAATATGTATGATTTCCAAAATTCTTTTTTTTAAAAATGTTTTCTTTGTTAAATCTTTAAAACAAAAATTATACCATAATCAGTTTTTGTATTTCTTACCATATCTATAGTTGTTCCCGGGGAATAGCCTACATAGTAAATTTATTTTTGTCCTGTTTTCTTCACAACAAAATCAATGGTGGCTAGAAGATCATGTTTTATCATTTCATCATAACTTCATGAAACAAAAATGTATGAAACCTGTTTTAATTCTGTAAAACTTAAAAAAATTATGTTTTCTAATAAAATTTTAATTTTATATTGTAATGTAATTTATTAACAATACTATGTTAGTTTCAGGTATATAGCAAGATGATTCAGTTATACATATACATGTATCTATTCTTTTTCAAATTCTTTTCCTATTTAGCTATTATAGTATATTGAGCAGAATTCTCTGTGCTATTAGTAAATAAGAAACTTATCCTCTGTTTAGTGGACTTAAGAAGGGTCATAAGACCTAGCACTAATTCCACACATCTTGTTTGTTACCAGGGCTTCCATGATGGTTCAGATGGTAAAGAATCTGACTGCAGTGCATGGACAGAGGAGTTCATGGGGTCACAAAGAGTGATTAAGTGATTAACACTTTCACTTTCACATGGGGTTCTCGTGGCAAGAATGTGTGTGTTAGTCACTCAGTCATGTCCAACCCTTTGCGACCCATGGATGCTAGCCTGCCAGGCTCCTCTGTAAATGGGATTTTCCAGGCAAGAATACTGGAGTCGTTTGCCATTCCCTCCTCCAATGGACCATGTTTTAGTGGAGGACAGGGAATTCTGGTCTGCTGCAGTTCATGGTGTCAAAGAGAGTCAGACATGACTTAGTGACTGAGCAACAACAATATATTACCTAGAGCTTCCCAGGTGGCTCAGTGGAAAAGAATCTGCCTGCCAATGCAGGAGATGGTAGTTCAATCCTTGGGTCCAGAAGATCCCCTGGAGAAAGAAATTGTAACTCACTGCAGTATTCTTGCCTAGGAAATCCTACAGACAGAGGAGCCTGGTGGACTATAGTCCATGGGGTTGCAAAGAATCCGACGTGACTTAGTGACTAAACAAACAAGCAAGCAATATGCTACCTGCTTCTAATCACCACTTCATTCCTAGTTCACAAAATTTCTTTGAGGTAAATATATGACTACACACATTCTAGAGCTGAAGAAGCAGAAAATGTGCCTGTGAGCATAGCCAATAAGTGACGGACTAAATTTCAAAGTGCTCTGGCTCTAGATCTTAAGATCTAAGATATTGCATTTTATGGTTTTCCCATAAGAGAAATATGAACAATATACTATTTAAAAATCTCAGACAAAAACTGCTGCTAGGGGTATAGAAGCGAAAGTAGAAAATCAATTTTTTTTTTTGGCAATTGGTGACAGCAGATGCTTTACATTATTCTACTTTTCTGTTGCAAAAAGTAAGTAACCATGTACATTTTTTACGCTTGTCTTCTCCTCCCTCCTCCACTTTTCCCCCCTAAAAACAGCAGTATTGACACACAAAATAAAATGTAGTGGAAGGTTGGTAACATGACTAATATTTGGTGGGCTTCCCTGGTGGATCAGATGGCAAAGAATCTGCTTGCAGTGCAGGAGACCCGGGTTTGATCCTTGGGTTGGGAAGATCCTCTGGAGAAGGGAATGGCTAGCCACTTCAGTATTCTTGCCTACAGAATTCCAAGGACAGAGGAGCTTGGTGGGCTGTAACCATGGAGTTGCAAAGAGTCAGACATGACTGAGTGACTAACATTTTCATTTTCTTTCACTTTCAATTTGAGGGAAGAAGAGGAAATAATGTCTCTTTGACATATTTTCATCTTAATTCTTAGCTCATTAATAACAATATAAAAAGTCTAGGGCAGTGTTCTATATAAATCCTTAAAAATATTTTTGAGTTACCTATTTTAAATGAAATACCTTCATTTCAGTTTTAGAAATTTATTTAAATATGATAATTTAAAAAGCACATTTTAAAGTCAAAATACAACAATACAGATTTTTTCCTTCCTTACCTGAAAGCCCAGAATTCTCTGGAATCTGTTTTCAGGTATAAGTGTTTCTGGGACCACCTACTTCCCCTGCTGTTCCCTATCTGCACATCATACCCAGCATCTGCCAGAAGGAAGCCCGGGCTACTGTTGGAAAGATTGGAAATTCAGATACTGCCAGTTACAAACAGACCATGCTGTAAGTACACAACTGGTTTTTGGACTGAAAAGAAGCAAAGAAAATGTTTTAAACAAGAAAGTCTATTGGAAAGTACAACACACGTTTTCAAAGCACCAGCTATTGTTAGGATTGTTTGGTTTGTATGGCAAAGAAATGAGTTAACAATTTATTAAGGTTATTTTATACTAATAATAGAAATGCTATTCTCTAATTCTCAGTGCAAAAGAATAGCCACATCTATGGGGTCCTATGTCCTCTTTTTGCCAGACCTCCTTAAATTAAATTTCATTAGTGAAAGTTTTTAATTTCTAGGATTTACAAGTTAACATTCTTTCTATGTGAAGAATTTACACTTCATGAAAAGTTGAAAGAAATATCCAGAAACAGGAATGTTTTGGGTCTTAAAAATCCATGTGCAGATTATTAAAGAAAAAAGTTACCCTTCTGAACTTAGAATAGCATCTGCTTATTCTGAGCACTTGAGATTCCCTGGTGGCTCAACAGTAAATAATCTGCCTGCCATGCAGGAGACACAGGACATGTGGGGTCAATCCCTGGGTCAGGAAGATAACCCTGGAGAGGGCATGGCAACCCATTCCAGTATTCTTGCCTGGAGAATTCTGTGGACAGAATTCTGGGTGACCTACAGTCCATGGAGTTGCAAAGAGTCAGACATGACTGAAGTGACTGAGCAGCCACATTCTGAGAACTTAGGCAGAAAGTGAGACTGAACCAGATCTCTGCTGTTATACCAGGAAGAGCAATGCTAATATACACCTGGGCAAGTGCAGAATCCCAGAGAAAATGTGGTTGAGAGTCCTGGGGCTTCTATTCAGGGACTCTGAATTTCCACCCAATACACCAAAAGAAATTCATTGGCCAGTGTGTGCTTCTCCAGGTGGCACTAGTGGTAAAGAACCCACCTGCCGATGCAAGGACGTAAGAGGCTCAGGTTCACCTCTGGGTCAGGAAGATCCCCTGGAGGAGGGCATGGCAACCCACCCAGTACTCTTCCCTGGAGAATCCCTGGACAGAGGAGCCTGGAGGGCTGCAGTCCATAGGATCACAAAGATCTGGACATGACAGAAGTGACTTAGCACACACATACGTGCTTCATTTTCACATCTTAGAGATCAATGTAAATTAAGTGTCAACAGACCGTCAACTTAATCTCAGAAATTCAAGGTTCATTTTTTACGAGTAACTTAATCTCACATTCTATGATTAGAATGACTGGAATGTGTTTGACTTGGACTTAATGACTTTTACTTTTCCCCTCACTCCAATCCTGTCTAAATGTTTAGCATCATTCTTCCCATGAGGAATCTGGTTGAGCTGAAGGATGTAGCCATCTGCAGTGATAACTTCATACTCTTCACTTGGGTAACCCCAGTAGGAAATTATCTCACTCTGGAGAAAAAAACAAAATATTTAGCTTCAAGAGTTCACTTGGCCATTTTTATGACCATTAAAGTGAAAATTATGGGTTGATATAACATATACAATATAAGGAGAGCTTTCAGATTTTATAATAAAAGAAAATTTAAAAGAATGATTGAAAATAATAGTGCCAAATATTTTTTTAATTAATGATAAAAATAACTTACAATATTCATATTGGCTTCAGGGTTAATGGCTTTTTTTCCTAGTAAAGAAAATGCATTTCCAAACATGTGGATAAAACACAGCCATCACATTTTGAACCTACCAAGGAAAAATTTATTAGCATGACACAGTACATGTTTCGTTGTAAAGTCATATTATTTACTGCCTTGCTATTTGCTTCACGGATATTCCATTTGTCACCGTATCTTCCGGTTCTCCTGTGCCTTATCGCCACATCTATCATACAGCTTTTACACTTGTATTACTCTCATTATTGCTTCTCATTGTGTACCTCATTCTGTTTCCCCAAAGATTGTTTCATATATTAACCTACTACGGAGGATGTTTTTACATAGCTACATTTTACCATCTGTTATGGGTTGAATTGTGTTTCCCCACCCCCAATGCCTCTCAAAAAAGACTTGCTCAAGCTCTGACCACTAATACCTTAGAACGTCACTGCATTTGGAAATAGGGTTATTACGGAAGAAATAATTTACATTAAGCTGAGACAGAACTCAGAGTCTTGTAAGACAATGGCCTTTTGAAGAATAGAGCCACACAGAGAGAATGCCATATGACAATACAGGCAGAGACTGAAGCTATTCAGCTGCCAGGCAAGGAGCAAAAGAGACTTCTGGCAAACCATCATAACCAAGGAAGAGGTGATGAAGGATTTTCCAACAGATTTCAGAGGGAGCATGGCCCTTCAAACACCTTGATTTCAGATTTCCAAATTCCAGAAAGATAAGCCAATAATTTTCTGTTATTTTAAGCCATGCATTTTGTGGTAGTTTGTTAAGGCAGACCTAGGAAACTGATACACCATCTTTCAAAAGAGGGAAGGAAAATTGCTACCTGGAATGATCTTTTTTTTTTTTTTTAATTGTGAATAAAACAAAGCAGTCAGTGATTCAGGATCTGAGAACTTCCTTTAATCCTCTCAGAATGGCAGGTCAAACGTGACTCAAACGTTGAGAATACAGATAAATGTTTGTATTATTGTTTTATATATCTGGATTCAAATATGGCCTATTGAATAGCTCTTTTGTTCAGTCATTGTACTCCACATGATGAAAATGACTTTATCAGTGACCACTGCTCATTTTCAAACTTTTAAGTGCCCTGATTGTTCTCCATTCCTACTGCAAATATCTGCACCAACTCTTCCCTTCTTCCTAATGGATACTTTTCATAAGGGACTCTTGCACTCACATAATCCTGCTCCCACCTCCACCTGGGAAAAGCTGCATTGTGTACTGTTCACAACTTGCCAGTTTTTTCAGTTTCAGGCTTATAGATTTCCCTACTCTCTCATGAAACACTCCTATCCAAATGTGATTGTAATCAACCTCATCATCAAAGGCTTCTGAGGACTTGTCTGAAGGGACTAAAAATTAGTTTATGCTGTTTAAACTAAAGACTGTAAGAATCTCAATTCAAAGACCCCAGATTTTGAGTAGAGGTAGCCTGAGAGAAGGCCAAAGGGAAGTTAACAGTTGCAGTTGAGATGGGGAGAGCAAAAGAGGATGACATCCATAGGATACCAGGACTGGTGACTGTGAGCGACCTAATCTGGTCAAGTCTCCAACCTGGTCAAGTCTCCAACACCAAAATCATTCCTTGAATGTTATTGGAATTGCTAAAGTAACATTAATTTTTCAGAATACCTCACATCCATTGCTAATAAATACCGAATATATTTTCAAACACCTTCTGTCTTCTCATAGGTATTCTATTAGTGTGCCATTCTCCCCTTATTGATTTGAGAATGTCAGATTTCATTCCAACTTAGAAATTAGGAGCTAGAACCAGTGGCAAAGCAGGCTGCTCCTGTTATACATTCAGAGCACTGCTTAGTCTTTGCTTTTCCAAATTCCCTGACCCACACTATTAGTGGGAATGAAAACTGATATGACCACTATGGAAGACAGTATGGAGACTCTGTAAAAAGTAGGAATAAAACTACTATATGACCCAGTGATCTTACTACTGGGCATATACCCTGAGAAAACCATAATTGAAAAAAGGCACATGCACCCAATGTTCCTTGCAGCACTATTTACAATAGCTAGGACACAGTAGCCACCTAGATGTCCATCGACAGATGAATGAATAAAGAAGCGGTGGTATGTATATACGATGGAATATTACTCAGCCATAAAAGGAATTCATCTGAGTCAGCACTAAGGATGTGGATGAAGTTAGAGCCTATTATACAGAGTGAAGTAAGTCAGAAAAAGAAAAACAATTATTGCACATTAACCCATATATATGGAATCTAGAAAAATGGTACTGATGAACATATTTGCAGGGCAGCAATGGAGACAGATATAGAGAACAAACTTATGGATGTAAAGAAGGGGAGGAGAAGGTGGGATGAATGGAGAGAGTAGTGTGGAAACATATACACTACTGTATGCATAATAGCCTGTGGGAATTTTCTGTATGAATCAGGGAACTCAAACCAGGGCTCTGTGACAACCTAGAGGCGTGGGATGGGGTAGGAGGTAGGAAGGAGGTTCAGGAGGGAGGGAACATATGTATACCTATGGCTGATTCATGTTGATGTATGGCAGAAACCAACACAACATTGTAAAGAAATTATCCTCCAACTAAAAATAAATAACTTTTTAACATCTGGGGAGAAACAATTTTTTTAAAAAAGATTTTGATGGTTGTTACAACATAGTTATAAAGTGAATTATACCAAGTCTTGCTTACATGAATAAAATGAAGTTTTATTTGTTAACTGAAATATTACTTTATTGTGCTAAGAACACTTAACATGAGCTCTAACTTCTTAAGAAAACTTTGAGTGTACAATTTAGTACAGAGGCAACACTAGCAACATTCCTCTTAACCCACAGTATCCAAACCTTCATTTTTTTTCCCCTCAAATGTTGTGTTGAAATCTCCCTTCAGAATGGCTGAATCTGTACAAAATCTTTCCCATCAGTGAGTATCTGCCCAAGTCATTATCACCCAGGTTTCCCCAATCTCAGTTGAGAGGGACTATGGCAGTTTTGCTGTCTCCTGCTGGTTCCACAGCCCAGATGGAGGTGTGTCTGCCTATTACCATCTGCACAGATGAATTAGAATTTTCCTGGGTCCCTTGCATGTGGTCCTGGTTTCTACAACTCCAAGAAAGGTTTTATTGTTTATGATGGATATTGATTTTTAGTTGATAAAAAGGAGAACGAAAAGGAAGGACAACTTACACTATCTTGATGTTGGACACCTCAGTATTGTTAAGATGTCCATTTCCTCAATTTTTTCTGCATGTTCAGTATAATTACAGTGTAAAATTTGACATGCTAATGTTAAAACTTATATGAAAACCAAAACAACTGGAATATTAAAAAATTTAAGAAAGAAGAATGAGTTGGAAAGCCATTACTTGATTTCAACACAGACAATCAAGTTACTATAGCATTACTATAATCAAGTGAGTGTGGTAAACAAACTTCAGTATGTATCCATACATTGAAATCTTACTCAGTAAAAAAAGATGAGCAAACTACTATTACATGAAGCAACATAGATGAATCTCAAAGTCATTCTATGGAGTGAACAAAGACAAAGGCATCCAAATCAAGAGGAAAAAGGAAAATAGTCTGTATTTGAAGATAATATGGTTCAATATCCTTCAGTTCAGTTCAGTTCAGTCACTCAGTTGTGTCCGACTCTTTGCAACCCCATGAATCACAGCACGCCAGGCCTCCCTGTCTATTACCAACTCCCAGACTTTACCCAAACTCATGTCCATCGAGCCAGTGATGCCATCCAGCCATCTCATCCTCTGTGGTCCCCTTCTCCTCCTGCCCTCAATCACTCCCAGCATCAGGGTTTTTTCCAATGAGTCAACTCTTCGCATGAGGTGGCCAAAGTATTCGCATTTCAGCTTTAGCATCAGAGCTTCCAATGAACACCCAGGACTGTTCTCCTTTAGGATGGACTGGTTGGATCTCCTTGAAGTCCAAGGAATTCTCAAGAGTCTTCTCCAACACCATAGTTAAAAAGCATCAATTCTTTGGCCCTCAGCTTTCTTCACAGTCCAACTCTCACATCCATATATGACCACTGGAAAAACCATAGCCTTGACTAGACGGACCTCTGTTGGCAAAGTAATGTCTCTGCTTTTTAATATGCTGTCTAGGTTGGTCATAACTTTCCTTCCAAGGAGTAAAAGTCTTTTAATTTCTTGGCTGCAATCACCATCTGCAGTGATTTTGGAGCCCCAAAAAATAAAGTCTGTCACTGTTTTCACTGTTTCCCCATCTATTTCCATGAAGTGATGGGACCAGATACCATGATCTTAGTTTTCTGAATGTTGAGCTTTAAGCCAACTTTTTCACTCTCCTCTTGCACTTTCATCAAGAGGCTTTTGAGTTCCTCTTCACTTTCTGCCATAAGGGTGGTGTCATCTGCATATCTGAGGTTATTGATATTTCTCCCGGCAATCTTGATTCCAGCTTGTGCTTCTTCTAGCCCAGCGTTTCTCATGATGTACTCTGCATGTAAGTTAAATAAGCAGGGTGACAATATACAGCCTTGATGTACTCCTTTTCCTATTTGGACCAGTCTGTTGTTCCATGTCCAGTTCTAATTGTTGCTTCCTGACCTGTGTACAGGTTTCTCAAGAGGCAGGTCAGGTCGTCTGGCCCATTCCCATCTCTTTCAGAATTTTCCACAGTTTCTTGTGATCCACACAGTCAAAGGCTTTGGCATAGTCAACAAAGCAGAAATAAGAAAACCCTTAAGACTACTCAAAAACCTGTTAGAACTTGTAAACAAAGTTAGTAAATTTACAGGACAAAAAAACCTATATACAAAAATCTTTTGCATTTTATACACTATTAATGACTATTAGAGAAATCAAGAAAGCAGTCCTACTTACAATTGCATCAAAAAGAAAAAATATCTAGAAATAAATTTAACCAAAGAGGTGAAAGTTCCTTTCACTGAAAACCATAAGATATTGATGAAAGAAATTGAAGGAGACATCAGTAAATAGAAATGTATTCTGTGCTTGTGGATTAGAAGAATTAATACTGTTAAATCTCCATACTAGTCAAAGAAGGGAAGGGAAAGGGAAGTCGCTCACTCATGTCCAACTCTTTGCAACCCCATGGACTGCAGCCTACCAGGCTCCTCCATCTGTGGGTTTTTCCAGGCAAGAGTACTGGAGTGGGGGTGCCATTTCCTTCTCCAATGCATGAAAGTGAAACGTGAAAGGGAAGTCGCTCAGTCATATCTGACTCTTCGTGACCCCATGGACTGCAGCCTACCAGCCTCCTCCATCCGTGGGATTTTCCAGGCAAGAGTACTGGAGTGGGGTGCCATCATCTTCTCCGAGTCAAAGAAGACTGCCTATTAACGTTCTAATGGTGTTTTTCACAGAACTGGGACAAACAATCAAAATTTGCCTGATATCATAAAAGATCATAATAGCCAAAGCAATTATGATAAAGAGTAAAAAAGAAAGAGGGATCACACTTTCTGATTTTAAACTTTTTTACAAAGCCATAGTAACCAAAACAGTATGGTACTGGCAAAGAAAACAGACAAGTAGATTAATGGAACAGAATAGAGAAGTCAGAAATAAACCCACTCATACATATATGTTCAACTTATTTATGAAAAAAGAGCCAAAAATATATACAATGGGGAAATAAGGGTCTCCTCAATAAACACTGTAGGAAAAATTGAACAACCACATATGAAAGAATGAAGCAGGAGTACTATCTTACTCTGTACACAAAAGTTAACTCTAAATATACCTAAAGACTTGAAAGTCAGCCCTGAAACCATAAAACTTCTAGAAGAAAACATAGGTGATAAGATCTTTGATATTGGTCTTGGTGATAATTCTCTAAATTTTACACTGAAAGTAGAATCAAGGAAGAAAGAAAAAAATTAGCACTACATAAAACCAAAAAGCTCTGCACAG
Source organism: Bos indicus x Bos taurus (assembly GCF_003369695.1). NCBI lineage: Eukaryota > Metazoa > Chordata > Mammalia > Artiodactyla > Bovidae > Bos > Bos indicus x Bos taurus. Next base: position 41,018,610 of record NC_040101.1, read on the forward strand.
GCAAACACACACACACACACACACACACACACACACACAAATTAACAAACTGAAAAGTCTGCTTACTGAATGGAAGAGAGTATTTTCAAATCATACATTTGTCCACTGGTTTTTTTTAGGGGATTTGTACTAGGACCTGTGGAGGATATCCAAACTGCTGATAATCAAGGGAGGTATTAGTCCACCAGGTTGGCTCATGCTCACCTTTCTAGCCTTAAATGCAGGTCTGCAATTATGAGGATGGGAGGAGCATGTACTCTTAGATAATCCCAAAATTAATGTAACCCACTTTTTCACTTCTCACTCAGCAAGGTTTTCTGATTGAAGCATCATAAAAAAAAAAAAAAAAAACACGTTGGGCCTTCACAAACTCTTAGAAGCGTGCTCTAAGTTCCCTAAACAGGCATGTCATTTAGTACAGTGACTCCCGCCTATCATTTGACCCAACATTTCCCTGTAGATAGTCCTGTTCATAAGAAAGAACATTCAGGCTCAAGGCTATTGAAATGAGGCAATAAAGGGCTTTCTGAAAATGCTAAACAGTTTTCAAAACATCATCCAAATACTCTTTTTCAAATCTCTACATGCACAACTCCACAATAAGTTCTCTCACATCTTTAAAAGTATCTGTCATTAGCTTTTCCCAAGTACAGACTTCTGATAGATCGCTCAATATTCAGAAATAGGAATGCCTGCTTTGTAAATGCTACAGCTTTCTGAAAGGAAAAACTCATCATAACATGCCTGGAAAACTCTATGGCCTCTTTTCTCCATCTGGAGTGGTCACGTTTTACTCCTGCTGTGTCTTGCTTAACACGATAGAATAAAAATATAAATATAATAATATTTAAAGTTCTGTACTTAAAAATATTTTCCATTTTTCACTAAAATAAGGAGAATTGCAAATAGATCAATGATTATTACCTGATCTCTGAAGTCTCTGGGAGGTGAATCCTCAAGTCCTGGGAGTTATGGATAGAATTCAGCTCTTCCCACAAGCAGCTGTCACTGGAACACAGTCTGTGTGAAGCATCTCAGAAGATCTTCCAATCATGGAAACAAATAAATCGTGGCTTCCAACATGACAGATGCTCCCCAACCAACTTCTTTAGGTGAATTTTTAGCCAATGAGAAAATGAATATTTTAGTGGAAAATATCTTTTTAAATGATCAGGTGGTGACCCATATAAGCATCTCTGTAAGCACATAAGTATCTCTATAAAATACATAATCTTCCTGCATCATCTAACTGCAATGCCTGTAGGGTTTTCATTTATAATTGCTGTTTTGGCTTTCATAAATATCCTCCACCTTGTTGTGTAGATTGTTTATAGAACTGACAGGAAACAAAAGAAGATGTTGTATCCAGTTCTTTCAACTGAAGCCTAGAAAACGCAGTGTCTCAGTGAAGATCTCTAGCTAGAGAAAAACAAAAACGGGCTTTTTCTTACTCTTTAATCATTCTCTTTCCTACCATATAAGCAATTCTTGGGTCTGCACTGGGCAGAGGTTTGGTGTTAGGCATCCTGTACAAAAATTTAGAACTACATCTCCATCATTACTGGGGTATGGATCTGATTTGGCTAAATGAAACTACCCAAACTTCTAAAATGATCCCAAACTAACATTTTACTCACTTAAAAGTAATCTGAAGAAGACAAGGAATATTCTTGAAATAATTTCTGAATTTTCATCACTGATTCAGGAATATCTGTGTCCACTCAGTGCATAGGAGATGCTGCAAACACTCTGTTTCAGAACTTGCATTTTGGTCAGGCAGCCAAAAATTAGCGGCATGAGACTAATTTAAATATCTTCAAGATTCTTCGGATTGTGTCAACTGGTAATTAAATTGCAGTTGATTTTTATTCAGATCTGTAGAGTTGGTTTTACTTGTGTTACTCTGTTTCAGCAGTTTGATTAACATTGTTTGGAGATATATTTGTATCGCTATGTTTTTAACAGGTAAATACACTTTCAAGCAATACATTCTGCTAACATGCATTTTTGAGTCTCTGAAAGAAAAACAAAACTAACTGTAAAGATAGTTGGTATGTCGGCAATATATAAATACCTGGGATCCAAGGGCTTCTCGAGTGGTGCTAATGGTAAAGAACCCAGTTGCCTAGGCAGGAGACATAAGAGATGTGGGTTCAAAATCTAGGTCAGAAAGATCCCCTGGAGGAGGGCAGGGTGACCCACTCCAGTATACTTGTCTGGAGAGTCCCATCTTCAGAGGAGCTTGGCAGGCTACAGTCCGTAGGGTCTTAAAGATTTTGACACGACTGAAGCAACTTAGCACGCATGCATAGTCCATGCTAGAAAATCAGATATCCTTGAGCAAAAAAAATGGGAAGAAATTTTCAAGTATCGCATAATCGATGTTGAATATCTTACCAAAGGTATTTTCTGCCGTGCATCCTTCATGCAAAGGAAATCCAAAAAAAGTTGAGAAATTTTTATAGTGCCTGAGTTATTCATCCATATAAAAGCTCTCTACTGTTTTGTTCTTATCTCATATAATTTGGCCTTAACCTTTGTCTCTGATCTTCACTCCCACATATTAAACCTCTTTTCTATCCCAAAATGTCATTGTAACATACCATTGTATACAAACTTCTCCTACAGTATTTTATAATATAATAAATCTCATTCTGTTTCCTACTTTCTTACTCTACACTAGTGATCAGAACTGGCTACAGTGTAGAATAAAAGTGCATGGTCCCTTGTAAAAAAATTGTTAAGAACTTCAAGATGGCAACAGCAGAGGATGAAACAAAGTGTGCGGCTCTTCTAGGTGCAGGGCTCTGTGTTTGCATATGGCACACACTCTCACGTGAGCTTTGAGGATGCAGCATGTTCCCCTGTGTGCATGTGCTTTGTTTCTTACTGTCCCACAGAATTCTACAGTATGTGTCTGGTCCCTCAGGGACAGAAAATTTCATTTCCTCAAATTTGACACTCTTAAGAGTAGCGGCATTCCTAACTCACCTTTATAGAATAGTGTAAGAATGTCTTTGAGATGTATTTCCAGGAATGAGATCTTTGGGTCACATGTCGTATGGTTGCTCAGTTTTACTATATGCTGTCAGATGGTTCTAGAATAGGTTGTATACCCTGATCAACAGTGCTGAGTACCCCCCTTTTTTCTTTTTGTCTATTTAGTTTGCTAATTGTGATGTTGTAAATATCTCCGTCAGTATACCATTTCTCTATTCATTTCATCTGTGATTTAAATCATTGAATAGAAATCCATGTCTGTTTACAGATCCAATTTCACATTAATTTTTGTGCATTTGAGGTCTCCTTTAAACTTAATTTCCCTGATGGCTCAGCAGTAAAGAATCCACCTGCAATGCAGTAGATGCAGATTGGATCCCTCGGTCAGGAAGATCCCCTGGAGAAGGAAATGGCAACCCACTCCAGTATTCTTCCCTGGAGAATACCATGGACAGAGGAGCCTCAAGGGCTGCAGTCCATTGGGTTGCAAAGAGAGTCAGACACAACTTAGCGACTAAACAACAACAACAGATTACAAGATAGCAGGTCAAAGTCGTTTTTCTGTCCCTTATCTTAGTCCTGGTTTATGGCTTTGAGGAAGGGGCAATGCACATATTTCTCTTTTCCTTCTTCTCAATGCCTTATCACCTTGGAGGGGTAGGTGCAATTTCACAGAACACTTCTGTTACCAGAAGCTGTGTCTGGCTGCTTGTCACTCAAAAGGCAACAAAGAGGCCAGGTTTGTGGAAAGGAAAGTTTGCTTTATTTCAGATGCCAGCAACCGGGGTAGGGGATAGGTGTCTGTCCAAAGGCCGACATCCACCCCCCACCCCCCAATGACAATCAGTAGGGAAGAACTTTACTGACTGAGGGAGGGGGCTACATGCAGAAATAGTACAGTCAACTCTGATAGTCATCTTTAAATTGATCACTGGTGATTTGACCAGCATCATCTTGGTTGATTTAGGTTCAGTTAATCTTCAGTTCAGGGGCAGAAGCCAGGAGGACCCCATGCCTGAAGGGCGGTGGCCAAGAGGAGTTACCCAACATCTGAGGTCAGTGGCTGAGAGTGCCAGGCTTTCATGGCACAGGAACGGCTGAGAAGAGCTACCCAAGTCCGAGGTCAGGGGCGGCAGCCGCGAGGAGCTACCCTACACCGGAGGCCAGGGGTGGCGGCTGGGAGGACCAACCCCACGTCCAAGGAGCAGTGGCTGCGTGGGCGCAGGAGGGCTTAGAGGAGCTTTCCCATGTTGAAGGTCAGGAAGGGCGGCGGTGAGGAGATACCCCTTGTCCAAGGTAAGGAGCAGCGGCTGTGCTTTGCTGGAGCAGCCATGAAGAGATACCCCATGCCCAAGGTAAGAGAAACCCAAGTAAGATGGTAGGTGTTGCAAGAGGGCATCAGAGGGCAGACACACTGAAACCATACTCACAGAAAACTAGTCAATCTAACCACACTAGGACCACAGCCTTGTCTAACTCAATGAAACTAAGCCATGCCTGTGGGGCAACCCAAGACGGGCGGGTCATGGTGGAGAGATCTGACAGAATGTGGTCCACTGGAGAAGGGAATGGCAAACCACTTCAGTATTCTTGCATTGAGAACCCCATGAACAGTATGAAAAGGCAAAATGATAGGATACTGAAAGAGGAACTCCCCAGGTCAGTAGGTGCCCAATATGCTACTGGAGATCACTGGAGAAATAACTCCAGAAAGAATGAAGGGATGGAGCCAAAGCAAAAACAATACCCAGCTGTGGATGTGACTGGTGATAGAAGCAAGGTCCAATGCTGTAAAGAGCAATATTGCATAGGAACCTGGAATGTCAGGTCCATGAATCAAGGCAAATTGGAAGTGGTCAAACAAGAGATGGCAAGAGTGAATGTAGACATTCTAGGAATCAGGGAACAAAAATGGACTGGAATGGGTGAATTTAACTCAGATGACCATTATATCTACTACTGCGGGCAGGAATCCCTCAGAAGAAATGGAGTAGCCATCATGGTCAACAAAAGAGTCTGAAATGCAGTACTTGGATGCAATCTCAAAAACGACAGAATGATCTCTGTTCATTTCCAAGGCAAACCATTCAATATCACAGTAATCCAAGTCTATGCCCCAACCAGTAACGCTGAAGAAGCTGAAGTTGAACGGTTCTATGAAGACCTACAAGACCTTTTAGAACTAACACCCAAAAACTATGTTGAATAGTAGTGGTGAAAGTGGGCACCCTTGTCTTGTTCCTGACTTGGGGAAATGCTTTCAATTTTTCACCACTGAGGATAATGTTTGCTGTGTGTTTGTCATATATAGCTTTTATTATGTTGAGGTATGTTCCTTCTATTCCTCCTTTCTGGAGAGTTTTTTTTTTTTTTAATCATAAATGGATGTTGAATTTTGTCAAAGCCTTTCTCTGCATCTTGAGATAATTATATGGCTTTTATTTTTCAATTTGTTATTGTGGTTATTACATTGATTTGCAGTTATTGAAGAATTCTTGCATCCCTGGGATAAAGCCCACTTGGTCATGATGTATGATCTTTTTAATGTGTTGTTGGATTCTGGTTGCTAGAATTTTGTTAAGGATTTTTGCATCTATGTTCCTCAGTGATATTGGCCTGTAGTTTTCTTTTTTTGTGGCATCTTTGTGAGGTTTTGGTATTAGGGTGATGGTGGCCTCATGGAATGACTTTGGAAGTTTACCTTCCTCTTCAATTTTCTGGAAGAGTTTGAAGAGGATAGGTGTTAGCTCTTCTCTAAATTTTTGGTAGAATTCAGCTGTGAGGCCGTCTGGACCTGGGTTTTTGTTTGCTGGAAGATTTATGATTACAGTTTCAATTTCCGTGCTTGTGATGGGTCTGTTAAGATTTTCTATTTCTTTCTGGTTCAGTTTTGGAAAGTTGTACTTTTCTAAGAATTTTTCCATTTCTTCCAAGTTGTCCATTTTATTGGCATATAATTGTTGATAGTAGTCTCTTATGATCCTTTGTATTTCTGTGTTGTCTGTTGTGATCTCTCCATTTTCATTTCTAATTTTATTGACTTGATTTTTCTCCCTTTGTTTCTTGATGAGTCTGGCTAATGGTTTGTCAATTTTATTTATCCTCTCAAAGAACCAGCTTTTGGCTTTGTTGATTTTTGCTATGGTCTCTTTTGTTTCTTTTGCATTTATTTCTGCCCTAATTTTTAAGATTTATTTTCTTCTACTAACCCTGGGGTTCTTCATTTCTTTCTTTTCTAGTTGCTTTAGGTGTAGAGTTAGGTTATTTATTTGACTTTTTTCTTGTTTCTTGAGGTGTTCCTGTATTGCTATGAACCTTCCCCATAGGGCTGCTTTTTCAGTGTCCCACAGGTTTTGGGTTGTTGTGTTTTCATTTTCATTCATTTCTATGCATATTTTGATTTCTTTTTTGATTTCTTCTGTGATTTGTTGGTTATTCAGCAGCGTGTTGTTCAGCCTCCATATGTCGGAATTTTTAATAGTTTTTCTCCTGTAATTGAGATCTAATCTTACTGCATTGTGGTCAGAAAAGATGCTTGGAATGATTTCAATTTTTTTGAATTTACCAAGGCTAGATTTATGGCCCAGGATGTGATCTTTCCTGTAGAAGGTTCTGTGTGCGCTTGAGAAAAAGGTGAAATTCATTGTTTTGGGGTGAAATGTCCTATAGATATCAATTAGGTCTAACTGGTCTATTGTATTGTTTAAAGTTTGTGTTTCCTTGTTAATTTTCTGTTTAGTTGATCTATCCATAGGTGTGAGTGGGGTATTAAAGTCTCCTGCTATTATTGTGTTACTGTTAATTTCCCCTTTCATACTCGTTAGCATTTGTCTTACATACTGTGGTGCTCCTATGTTGGGTGCATATATATTTATAATTGTTATATCTTCTCCTTGGATTGATTCTTTGGTCATTATGTAGTGTCCTTCTTTGTCCCTTTTCACAGCCTTTGTTTTAAAGTCTATTTTATCTGACATGAGTATTGCTACTCCTGCTTTCTTTTGGTCTCTATTTGCATGGAATATCTTTTTCCAGCCCTTCACTTTCAGTCTGTTTGTGTCCCTTGCTTTGAGGTGGGTCTCTTGTAGACAACATATATAGGGGTCTTGTTTTTGTATCCATTCAGCCAGTCTTTGTCTTTTGGTTGGGGCATTCAATCCATTTATGTTTAAGATAATTATTGATAAGTATAATCCCATTGCCATTTACTTTATTGTTTTGGATTTGAATTTATACACCATTTTTGTGTTTTCTGTCTAGAGAAGATCCTTTAGCATTTGTTGGAGAGCTGGTTTGGTGGTGCTGAATTCTCTCAGCTTTTGCTTGTCTGTAAAGCTTTTGATTTCTCCTTCATATTTGAATGAGATCCTTGCTGGGTACAGTAATCTGGGCTGTAGGTTATTTTCTTTCATCACTTTAAGTATGTCTTGCCATTCCCTCCTGGCCTGAAGAGTTTCTATTGAAAGATCAGCTGTTATCCTTATGGGAATCCCCTTGTGTGTTATTTGTTGTTTTTCCCTTGCTGCTTTTAATATTTGTTCTTTGTGTTTGATCTTTGTTAATTTGATTAATATATGTCTTGAGTTGTTTTGCCTTGAGTTTATCCTGTTTGGGATTCTCTGGGTTTCTTGGACTTGGGTGATTATTTCTTTCCCCATTTTAGGGAAGTTTTCAACTATTATCTCCTCAAGTATTTTCTCATGGTCTTTCTTTTATCTTCTTCTTCTGGGACTCCTATGATTCAAATGTTGTAGCGTTTAACATTGTCCCAGAGGTCTCTGAGATTGTCCTCATTTCTTTTTGTTTCTCTTTTTTCTTCTCCGATTCATTTATTTCTACCATTCTATCTTCTACCTCACTAATCCTATCTTCTGCCTCTGTTATTCTACTCTTGGTTCCCTCCAGAGTGTTTTTGATATCATTTATTGCATTATTCATTATATATTGACTCTTTCTTATTTCTTCTAGGTCCTTGTTAAAACTTTTTTGCATCTTCTCAATATTTGTCTCCAGGCTGTTTATCTGTGATTCCATTTTGTTTTCAAGACTTTGGATCATTTTCACTATTATTGTTTGGAATTCTTTATCAGGTAGATTCCTTATCTCTTCCTCTTTTATTTGGTTTGGTGAGCATTTATCCTGTTCCTTTACCTGCCGGGTATTCCTCTGTCTCTTCATCTTGTTTATATTGCTGTGTTTGGGGTGGCCTTTCTGTATTCTGACAGTTTTTGGAGTTCTCTTTATTGTGGAGTTTCCTCACTGTGGGTGGGGTTCTCTGGGTGGCTTGTCCTTGTGTCGGTGTTCTGGTGGGTGGAGCTGGATTTCTTCTCTCTGGAGTGCAATGAAGTGTCCAGTAATGAGTTATGAGATGTAAATGGGTTTGGAGTGACTTTGGGCAGCCTGTATATTGAAGCTCAGGGCTATGTTCCTGTGTTGCTGGGGAATTTGCGTGGTATGTCTTGCTCTGGAACTTGTTGGCCTTTGGGTGGTCCTTGGTTTCAGTGTAGGTATCGAGGTGTTTGATGAGCTCCTGTCAATTAATGTTCCCTGGAGTCAGGAGTTCGCTGGTGTTCTCAGGATTTGGACTTAAGCCTCCTGCTTCTGGTTTTCAGTCTTATTTTTACAGTAGCCTCAAGACTTCTCCATCTATACAGCACTGATGATAAAATATCTAGGTTAATGATGAAAAGTTTCTCCACAGTGAGGGACATTCAGAGAGGTACACAGAGTTACATGGAGAAGAGAAGAGGGAGGAGGGAGATAGAGGTGACCAGGATGAGATGAGGTGGAATCAAATGAGGAGAGAGCAAGCTAACCAGTAATCAGTTCCCTATATGTGCTCCACAGTCTGGACCGCTCACAGATGTTCATGGAGTTATACAGAGAAGAGGGAGGAAGGAGACAGAGGTGGCCAGGAGGATAAAGGGGGAAATCAAAAGGAGAGAGACAGATCCAGCCAGTAATCAGTTCCCTAAGTGTTCTCCATCGTCTGGAACACACAAAAAGATTCACAGAGTTGGGTAGAGAAGAGAAGGGGGAGGGAGGAGATAGAGGCGACCTGGTGGAGAAAAAGGAGAGTCCAAACGGGGAGAGAGTAATCAGGCCAGTGATCTCACTCCCAAGTAAAAATGGATAATAAAGATTGGGTTCTTAAAGGTACAAAATTGATAACAAATATCAAAAACCAAAGATTAAAAATCTAGAGTAGAGGTTGGATTTTCAAAAATACAATATTAAAGCAAAAAAAGAAAACAAAGTCACAAGAATTATAATATATATATATATATATATATATGAAGTTTGCTTTAAAAAAATAGGGTCTCTCTCTCTCTCTTTTTTTTTTTTTTTTGCAAAGTAATAGGTTATAAAAATGAAAATTAAAGGAGTAATAGAGGACTTAAAATTAAAAAAAATAAATAATTATAGTTAAAATAGTAATAATATATCTAGGACTTTCTCTGGTGTTGTTGTGGGCAGCGTGGGTCAGTTCATTTTTGGATAGTGCCTTGATTCGGCTTATATTTCTCAAGATCTATAGGCCCCTTCCTATGTAGTCAGTACTAACTACAGGGTTTTAATCTATTGCACCTGTCACTTCCAAGGAGGTTCCCTCTGTTTAGCTTCTTCTGTTTGCTGGTCTCTTCAGTGTCTAATTTCTGCCCTGACACAAGGGGGCGGTGGTGGACACTTTTTTAGGCTCACTTGTTCAGTCGTGCTGTGGGGAGGGAGGGACGCTGCAAACGAATAACACTGGTGTGTGCTCACAGTGTCTCGGCCACACTGGATTTGCCCCCGCTCACAGCGTGTGTGCTTTCCCTGTCTATACTGCTTAGGCTCTAGGTTGCTCTGCCAGGAACTGTTTGAGACCGGCCCCGGGCTGCATGCATCTCCCAGGTCTAAGCCGCTCAGATTCAGATACTCGGATAGTGCTCAGAGGCACAAACTCGGTTGGGCCTGCATTTTGTGCCCTTCCCAGGTCCGAGCAGCTCAGGTGACCAGGTGTTTGGCGAGCGTGGTCGCTGCGACTTATTGCCTCCCCCATCCCTGCCGCTTGGTTTTCTGGGTGTACAACCGGCACACCTTCTCAGGGGAATGTTGACCATCCAAAATCCCAAGAAGTCTTGGTTAGCAATGAAGCCTGCTTGCAGTTTGGTAGATAATGCCTCTCTGGGGGCGTGATTGCCCCCTTCTGGCTCTGGTTGCCCTCGCCTGCCTGTCACCAGGCAGGGGGATGGGCCGGGCTATCTCTGTTCAGTCCTTTGTTCTGTGAGTGAGCCTGATGGTGTTTTAGGTTAGGGCTTTTTGCATGGTAGCTATCCCACAGTCTGGTTTGCTATCCCAAGTTAGTTCCCTCAGATTGCCCTTGGGGCATTCAGGCCCGGTCCTTACTCTAAGCAATGCAGCCTGTGACTCCCTGCCCAGCCCCCGCTTGCTAGTGGTGGATGCAGGCATCTGCACTGCTTCTCCACTGAGGGAGTTACCATTGGGCACGTAATCTGTGGGTTTTAATTATTTATTTATTTTTCCTCCCAGTTATGTTGCCCTCTGTGGTTCCAAGGCTTGCCACAGACTCGGCAGTGAGAATGTTTCCTGGTGTTTGGAAACTTCTCTCTTTTTTAAGACTCCCTTCGGAAAAGGTGATGGCACCCCACTCCAGTACTCTTGCCTGGAAAATTCCATGGACAGAGGAGCCTGGTAGGCTGCAGTCCATGGGGTCCGAAGAGTCGGACATGACTGAGCGACTTCCCTTTCCCTCCCTTTCCCTTCCTGGGATGGAGCTCCATCCCTACCTCTTTTGTCTTTCTTTTTATCTTTTACATTTTTTCCTACCTCCTTTTGAAGACAATGGGCTGCTTTTCTGGGTGCCTGATGTCCTCTGCTGGCATTCAGAAGTTGTTTTGTGGAATTTACTCAGCATTCAAATGTTCTTTTGATGATAGATATAAGGAAAAAGGAAAAATTATTTAAACTGCATGATGCAAGGCTGAGAACCATGCCGAATGCATCATCAAATTTCAGGGAATTCTGCATTATATCTAAGTCAGTGAGAGAAACATTGCATTTTAATCCAGCAAGAGGCTGTGTCAGCATCTCTTTTCTTTATTATTATTCACATTTCCTCATTTTCAAAACTATAAGCGTATGCTTATATATCACAAACCTTAAATAGCATTGGGTTGATGTAGGTGCCATATAGTTACGTATTTAACAACTGGAACCAGTGCAAAATAAATTTTAATCTTTTCAGATAGTTGTGGATTTACTGTAAATGCTCCAAAAGCTGAAATCAAATAAGAAAATAGACTAGTTTACTCGAGTTCTGTCTTGCCTCAGAGTTTCACTGTTGCTTGGCTAGTTCACCTATAATTACATAATAGGGCTGTTATCTTTGCCATATACTCCAAACTGGTCTCTACAGATTTTCTCTACAATTTACTCTGCACATTAACACAAGGTCAATTTCTTGGAATTCCATTTTGTGTTTTCCCCAATCACTCTGAGTGGTTACTGATTTAATATTAATTTAATATTCAGTGATAACTGTTGCTTATTTCATTAGTGAAAAATCTGGATAAAATGAACCATTTCTTCTCCCATTGAAGAATTTTTCTTAGGCTTTCATCATTCTTTTTTAAAAATTTCATATAACTTTTATTTTATATTGGAGTATAGTTAGCTGATTTGTAATGTGTTAGTTTCAGATATACAGCAAAGTATTTCAGTTTTTATATTTTCTCACATTCTTTTCCCATGTAGTTTATTACAGAGTACTGATTTGAGTTCCTTATGCTGTATAGTAGATCCTTATTGATTATCTATTTCATACATAATAATGTGTATATGTTAATCCCAAGCTTCTAATTTATCCTTTCTCCTCCACCTTTCCATTTTGGTAACAAGCTAGTAAAGTAATGCTTAAAATTCTCCAAGCCAGGCTTCAGCAATACATGAAACGTGAACTTCCAGATGTTCAAGCTGGTTTTAGAAAAGGCAGAGGAACCAGAGATCAAATTGCCAACATCTGCTGGATCATCGAAAAAGCAAAAGAGTTCCAGAAAAACATCTGTTTCTGCTTTATTGACTATGTCAAAGCCTTTGACTGTGTGGATCACAATAAACTATGGAAAATTCTGAAAGAGATGGGAATACCAGACCTCCTGACCTGCCTCTTGAGAAACCTGTATGCAGGTCAGGAAGCAGCAGTTAGAACTGGACATGGAACAACAGACTGGTTCCAAATAGGAAAAGGAGTACGTCAAGGCTGTATATTATCACCCTGCTTATTTAACTTCTATGCAGAGTACATCATGAGAAACGCTGGGCTGGAAGAAACACAAGCTGGAATCAAGATTGCTGGGAGAAATAGTAATAACCTCAGATATGCAGATGACACCACCCTTATGGCAGAAAGTGAAGAAGAACTAAAGAGCCTCTTGATGAAAGTGAAAGAAGAGAGTGAAAAAGTTGGCTTAAAGCTCAACATTCAGAAAACTAAGATCACAGAATCCGGTCCCATCACTTCATGGGAAATAGATGGGGAAACAGTGGAAACAGTGGCTGATTTTATTTTTCTGGGCTCCAAAATCACTGCAGATGGTGACTGCAGCCATGAAATTAAAAGATGCTTACTCCTTGGAAGGAAAGTTATGACCAACCTAGACAGCATATTCAAAAGCAGAGACATTACTTTGCCAACAAAGGTCCGTCTAGTCAAGGCTATGGTTTTTCCAGTGGTCATGTATGGATGTGAGAGTTGGACTGTGAAGAAAGCTGAGTGCCAAAGAATTGATGCTTTTGAACTGTGGTGTTGGAGAAGACTCTTGAGAGTCCCTTGGACTGCAAGGAGATCCAACCAGTCCATCCTAAAGGAGATCAGTTCTGGGTGTTCATTGAAAGGACTGATGTTGAAGCTGAAACTCCAATACTTTGGCCACCTGATGCGAAGAGCTGACTCATTTGAAAAGACCCTGATGCTGGGAAAGATAGAGGGCAGGAGGAGAAGGGGACAACAGAGGATGAGATGACTGGATGGCGTCACCGACTCGATGGACGTGAGTTTGAGTGAACTCCAGGAGTTGGTAATGGGCAGGGAGGCCTGGCGTGCTGCAATTTATGGGGTCGCAAAGAGTCGGACACGACTGAGTGACTGAACTGAACTGAACTGTAATATTATACCAATTATATATGAATAAAGATTATCACTCTAAAATTAATTTATTAGCTTCAGAAAAGTTATTTACAACTTCACAACTAATAATTAGTAATGCTGTGAGGTTTTTACCACTGTTGTTAAATCTGGAAAGTCCTCTGTCAAGGTCCTGTCATATGCGTGCTTTAAAATTTCAGGACAGTTCAAGTCTCTAAATATTCAAGTACTCTTGACACTGACTACATTATTCCTAGAAGTGTTTAAAGACTGTTAACAATAATTTACTTACACAGAAATGACGGCAAACTATAAAAATACATTACCCTCTATTTAGACTATATGTATCAGCTAAGTGTCGATAAGCAAATTCCAAAACTTCCCATGGCCATACTTAGCACTAGCTAGCAAAAGGGAAAAGTGACAGAGAGGAAACGAGAGTGGAAACATCCAGTAGTCTTCATCAATTGTGGTTAATGTATATGGATTTTGCAAATTTCATTAACAGGTATTACCTTGTGAGTGGATTAGAGAGCCCTGGAAGGAACTTGTGCAAATGAGGATCTTGAATTTTAAACTTCATGACTTTCAGTCACTCCAGGTCTGGCTTGGAGAACACCACTCAGATTTGGAGAGGAGCAGGGGAAAAGATAGATCTGAGAGAACAGAACAATCTAAAAGAAAATATGTAAATTTAAAATACATGCAATTATAATGCACAAATGTCATATGGGAATACATTTATTATTTTGTACTTGCCTCCGCCATCCTTCTTTACTCATATTCAGGAGGTGGGGGGACTCAGGTAAGCATTCCATCTGTTAATTTAAAATAAAGAAGTTGTGTTTTGTTTGTACTTCTGAATATAATATGAATAAACACAAGACATTTTTTAAAAGAAAAAAAATACATACTTTATTATTTGATTTGTACAAAATTACAGAAAGTGAAAGCTGATCTATAATGACTACAATTAAGGAATAAATCAACAACATGCATGAGGAAACTGCAAAGAGTCGGACACGACTGAGCCACTGATCTGGTCTGATCTGATCTGATGAGGAACCTTTTTTGGGGTGATGAGAGTGTGGGGTATCTTGACTAGAATGTTAGTTTTCTGAATGTATACCTATAATAAAACTCACAAAACTGTACCCTTTAAATTATAGATTAATGTACATTAATTATATTTCAAGGTATTTGTAAAAGAAAAAAGGAGAATAAGAGAGAGACTTTTTAACAGAATGATCTTCACATTAATTCCAAAGGTGTTACTCAAGGGTGTTACGGAGACTGGGCCTTGGTTTTATTTTTCTTTGGAACTCCTGGTCTTGAACTTTTTTTTTCTTGAATCAGCACCTATGAACACTGTTTGAATTAATTGGCCCTAGCAGAGGCACCGCTTATTTAGTCCTCTCCCTCTCTGAAGCTCTTCTTAGCATAACTCCTAAACATTTATTACAGTGTTCTTTGTAGACCTAGTTTCCACTAGGCATATATTTTCACATAATCTCTTAATATAAAGAGACTACAGTCTTCATGAATCCATTGAACTTATTCATTCACTTTTAAAAAGTCAAGCTTACAGAGAAAATATTTTACTGAGCTACAAATAGCACCATCCCTATAAACTCTATAAACTCTGTAATTTGAATTGTATAACTTACAGATATATTAGAATGGTGATTAATGAAGTCATGTGAAAGAATAAAAAATGTGAACTATTATATTTGGGGAAAAGTTAACATATAAAAGGTTAATAACATCTATTTTTAATTTATTGATATTCTGATTTATAGAAGAGATGCTTAGCAAAAAGTTGAGGCATGACAAGTGTGTCCTTACAAAATAATACAGTCCTATGCAATCTGCACTGAAGGCTAAAGGAGAAGGGGACAGCACAGGATGAGATTGTTAGATAGCATCACCGACTCAGTGGATATGAATTTGAGTAAACTGGGAGATACTGGAGGACAAGGAGCCCGGCATGCTGCACTCCATAGGGTCACAAAGATTTGGACATGACTTAGCAACTGAACAACATTTGGACTGATAGTGCTCAGCAGATGAAGATTAAACTGCTTATCATATTTAAAAGTTGTATCTGGAGATGGTCGTTAACTTATCTCTAACTTAATATATTTATGGCCGTCTGATTCTATACTCAAGTTTATTCAGTGCACCCAAGGTACTGTGCAGAAGTACATGTTTCTTCTTAGTCAGTATGACTTCTCAGCACTTTCTGAGCAAATAAAACTTCAACGTGAATTAAAGGATAGGCCTTGGAAGTTAAGGGTGTTAGACCTAGCTTGATTCCCATTCAATGAGTGATAAATCTTATTTCCCTGGAATTAATTGCTTTCATTCTGTGATAGGGATTGTCCCGTTTGTCTTCCAGAAAAGTTGTTCACATTCAAAGAGGGATGAAACCCTGAGTCATGAAGCCAGTCATTTACATTCCAAGGAGTAATGTTTTCTTTCTCTCTCCCAGGATGTGAGGTGGCAGGTAAACAACTGTCCTATTCTTATTTAAATGGAAAGATTCATAAGTATGACAGAAGAGAAGTCCTTTTGCCATGGGCCTAATCATCTTAAAGCTTCACAAGGGAACCAATTCAGGCATGAGAAACTGGTGTGGTTATTGCTATTATAGTCTTGCTGGTGCGGAAACTTTATGCTTACTTGCAGGACAAAAGAAACGAGTTAAGATATTACAAGCTATCAGGAAACTTCAAATGAGTATCTAATCAGGAAACAAATACACTGAACATTTCACTTCAATGGTTCAATAAATTCACAGGTTTTAGATTTCTTGTCAATGCCAACTAGGAAACAAGATTGGAAATATATGGGAATATATTGCATGATCATTGAGATCACACTACTTTTCTAAAGCAGCTAGTACCATAAAAATAAACAAATGGATTACCAGTAATATGAAGAGTCTTTGTACTGTGTAGTTTGGACAACCGTGTCCTTGGGAACTAAAGGTTAGGATGCTCATGAATGCATGGAAATATCTGGAAGGCTTTTACAATTATTCAAACAGCTACTGAATAGCTAATGAGAGTTCCTGCCAGCGCTGTCATCTATGGAGATGCATAAGGCGTGAAGTGAATTCCGGAGCTGTTGATAGATAGAAAGAACTAGAGAAAAAATAGGTGACATAGGAAATACAGAGAATTGAAAGAAAAATTTCGAGGCAACTGGGGTCTCCTGAATTGCAGGCAGATTCTTTACCAACTGAGTAAAGAATCTTTACCAGTTGAGAACATTTCATTTTACTTCATTTTACTCCTGGGTCGGGAAGATCTGCTGAAGAAGGGATCTACTGATGCCAGTATTCTTGGGCTTCCCTTGTGGCTCAATTGGTAAAGAATCTACCTGCAATGCGGGAGACCTGGATTCCATCCCTGGGTTGGGAAGATCCCCTGAAGAAGGGAAAGGCTACTAACTCCAGTATTCTGGCCTGTAGAATTTCATGGACTGTATAGTCCATGGGATCACAAAGAGTCATGACTGAGTGATTTTCTTTAAGAAAAGGCCTAAATTCAAATCTCCTCTATTTACCTTGTGATTTGGCACACACAATTTATCCTCAGCGTCCTCACTTTTTTAAAATCCCTGATAGCTCAACTGGTAAAGAATCCACCTGCAATGCAGGAGACCCTGGGTTGATTCCTGGGGCAGGAAGATCGGCTGGAGAAGGGATAGGCTACCCATTCCAGTATTGTTGGGCTTCCCTGGGCTCAGCTGGTAAAGAATCCCCCTGCAATGCAGAAGACCTGGGTTCCATCCCTGGGTTGGGAAGATCCCCTGGAAAAGGGAAAGGCTACCCACTCCAGTATTCTGGCCTAGAGAATTCAGTCCATGGGGTCATAAAGAGTCGGACCCAACTGAGTGACTTTCACTTTCATTTCAGTACCAATTTTGTAGCATTTTTGTGGGAATTGTGATGTCATTATAAAGTACTTAGGAAAGTACTTGTTTTCCCTACCTTCTGCTTGTGAGATTCTCTAAGATTTAATTCCTGATTTTTAAGATAAATTTTGCATAATTTTTAACACAGAAGTTTAACATGCTGAGTAAAATGAGTACAAGAACCATCTAAACACAGTAAATACCCTAGATTAAGATGAAAAACAGAAGCAAATCTCCAAATGTTCCTTCTAGTGGCAAGTCTGGGTAACTGCATATGAGATGGTTTGACAGCATCACTGACTCCATAGACTAGAACATGAGTAAGGTCCAGGAGATAGAGGAGGACAAAGGAGTCTGGCCCGCTACAGTCCATGAAGTCACAAAAAATCAGACACAACTTAGCGACTGAACAACAACAAATAATTCCTATAAATTTCCTTTGAAAATAGATTGTGAATATGAAAATATGATACTACTTTAACAAGACCCCTGGTGGTTCAATGGTAAAGAATCTGCCTGCCAATGCAGGAGACTTGGGTTCAATCCCTGGGTTGGGAAAATCCTAAGTAACAGTAAGTATTTTTCTCATAAGGTTACTGCCTTCTGGTCCCTGTCTGACCACTTACAGAATTTATTTCATAAAATGGTTTTAGAGCTGCTAACACTAAAACACTGCTAGATCTGTAGCAATTCTGATATTACCATTAAGCACATTTCTGTATTAATGGCATTCATTGATTTCTGGACCTGTGCATAATCTGAGTTATTTGAATACTAATAGGTTATTTAAAACTCAGATTTGACTTCAAAATGTCTTTATACCTGAAGAAACCAAGAGTATGTTATAGCATATAAAAAATAATCATCACTTCTAAAATGATCTGAAGAGTTTCAGAACAAACCTCCCTAAATGTGCCATTTGGGCATGTAGACTACTTTGAGTTGAAGGCAGCTGGGACTCAGAAGAGTCAAGAAGAAATGCTATCCTTCTTTTAACTAGTTAAAACGATTGAAATGTGGGCCTGGCCTAGGAAGAGAGTTATTGCTAAGACATAACTTTTTATCTGAATGACTATCTGTATGGCAGGACAAACATAAAATTACCAAACATCTTGCCTTCTTCTTGTTCAGGGAGTCACCTGCCCCCAGTTGAAGCCCCAGGCCCCTATCCTGTTCTTTAGCTCAAGATGGCATATAAGCCTCAATTATCTGCCTTGTCCTTGTGTCTCATTGTCATTGTGGATCTCTGATATGTACACGTTAAATTTAGCTTTCTCCTTTTAATCTGTTGTATTAGTTTGGTAGAGGAAACTTTTCTTTCTCCCCTGCAGATCTGTACTTCAATCTGTGCATCTTATAGCTATAGACTGAGGAGTCATTAATATCACCATTAGACATGAAATCACCATTAATATTATAAAGATAATACCAAGAGAAAAATTTTTTCTCCACTATCTCAATCGTTTGTTTCATATCTGGATAACCTGAAGTTGATAATAGCTAAAGTGTGTCTGGAGTGGAAATATGAAAGCCACTAACTGAACCCCGTTATGTGATATAAGAATTGTCTCTAAAAAGAGGTATGTTACTTACCAGAGTCAATATATAAAGATAACAATGGGTACAAGTATTTAGAACAATGGGTGTAAGTACTTAGCAAGTTTCTGACTATAAACCGTAGACAAAGGAAAGCAAATCAACAACAGAGCAACAAAATTTGTCTGCTTAACAGACTTAGAACAGTGATACCCGAAGTATTTCTGACCAGAAGCATCAATGTCACTTTAGAAATTGTTATAAATGCAAATTTTTAGACTCACTCCAGACCTGTTCAATCAAGAACACCTGACAATTTATGTCTGTAAAAGTCTTTCTGATGTATATCAGAAGTTAACATTGAAAGCCTATTCTTCAGGCTGTTTCTGTACTTCTCAGATCAATTTTTGTTCTTTTAAAGGATGTCTGTATAGCAAACAGCCTCAGGAGATAAAAGTATTATCTCTCTTCAGGTAGAGCACAGGGTTGTTCTAGATGGGCATGATAAAAAAAAAAAAAATCTCTCTCTGGGGCAGATACCGGATAGGTTTGCTAACACACACCCGCTTTATAAGACTGGGGGTTTGCTAAGCCCTGGAATCCTCACTGTGACATAGACACATTGTATATGCAGTGTTCATCTAGGTCTGCCTTCACATTATCCCTATGAGCCTGAAGATCAAGGGAATATAAGGGTCATTAGGTCTGCTGTACTATGAGTAATAGAGGCCTTTATCTTTGAAATAGGGGCTTCCTGTCTTCTGCCAGCATCCATGAAATTGTGCCAGGCTACCATACTAGCTTTGGAGAAGACAATGGCACCCCACTCCAGTACTCTTGCCTGGAAAACCCCATGGACAGAGGAGCCTGGTGGGCTGCAGTCCATGGGGTCGCTAGGAGTCAGACACGACTGAGTGACTTCCCTTTCACTTTTCCCTTTCATGCATTGGAGAAGGAAATGGCAACCCACTCCAGTGTTCTTGCCTGGAGAATCCCAGGGACAGGGGAGCCTGGTGGGCTGCAGTCTATGGGGTCGCACAGAGTTGGACACGACTGAAGTGACAGCACCATACTAGCTCACAAGACTAGTCTTATCTGTGACAGATCAGACCTACTGGACCAGGACACGCAAATGCAGTGGAATTCTCTCACTGTGGTCAATTCCCTGCTCAGGTGTCACTTCTTAAAGGGGCCTTTCCTGATCATTCTACTTAACATAGTGCCTTGTGTCCTTCCTACTCCTCTATCTACTATATTTTTATCATCAGCGGTAATATTACCTAGTTACTATTTACATATGTATATTCCTGTTTATATTTTATTATCAATCTTCACCACTAAAATATAACTTCTAGGAGGGCAAGGGGTTTGTCTTTTGTTCTTTACACCCAGAACAGTGTCTAGCTTGATAAACATTCATTAAATGAATATCAGTATCATGTATTCTATATAAGCTTATCAAATGAATATAAATATTTTCTACAAGAAGTAGAGCTATAATAGACCAAGAAGCTTCTTTAAAATATTTAACATAACAGATTTACACTTTTTGCCCCAACCACCTTCTCAAACTTTCCAAACACAGACTCTATCTTTCTACTGGGCTGTAACATAAGTAATCAAGAGGCTCCATCTTGGAGAGCCAACTGGAGTGTGAAATATCCACTCCAAGTCCACCCTCCCTCCAACCAAGCCAATGACAACTTTGGGTTGTCTTCAACTAACTCAGGCAGTGACGTTAATTTAAGAATCAGAAGCTAGCATCTGGGAAACTCTTTGAACAATGGAATATAAGTGAAGGAAAAGATGTTTGTTATTATGGGTATTATCCACACTTTTCGTTTTCCCCAGTATATAAGGCAATATAATAAAGTATCCCACCACTTCATTATTGATGATGACATGTGTTTTCATGAACCCTAACTGGGTTTTATTCAAATTAAGTAACTTTCTTTAGTTGGTTGAGATAAGGAGCCTCCTAGTAAATTGTTCATTTCGCCTGAGGAGTAAGTACAATCAGCAGCTTCTGAGTTGGTGTTGTTAACTTTGCTTATTTTGTGGATAACAGATAGATTTAGTTTGCAAGTGAATCTAAGGGAATGGGAGCTCTGCTTAGATTTTTCTAACAGTATATTTAATCCTAATTTCTCATATCTAAAATACTGCGAGTTTTCTTTTTTTGATCTGTCTCCACCTTCTCTGTTCTTCAACACTAGCTATTACCTAATTTCTCTTCTCCTTTCCCTCTTTCCTCTGTCTGTTTCTTCTTCTCCACAAACTGATGGACAAAATTTCAGAATTAAATGCATTGAACAACATTAAAGGTATGTTGTTAAGAGCCTGAGTTAGGAGGGAGAAAAATTCCAGACTTTTTCCCCTTGTGTTTTAAGTCTTTAGAATAAGTAATCAGAAATACAAACTATATGAAAAACTCTCAAAGGTGGTTCTATAAATCCACCCCTTATTAACACAGTGTTCAGTCACTCAGTTGTGTTTGACTCATGGACTGCAGCATGCCAGGCTTCCCAGTCCTTCACTATCGCTCAGAGTTTGCTCAAACTCATATCCATTGAGTAGATGATGCCATCCAACCATCTCATCCTCTGTCGCCCCCTTCTCCTCCTGCCCTCAGTTTTTTGTTTTTTTTTTCTTCCTGAGTGCCTCCTTTTTTTTTTTTAATTTTATTTTTAAACTTTACAATACTGTATTGGTTCTGCCATATATCAAAATGAATCTGCCACAGGCATACATGTGTTCCCCATCCTGAACCCTCCTCCCTCCTCCCTCCCCATACCATCCCTCTGGGTCGTCCCAGTGCACCAGCCCAAAGCATCCAGTACCGTGCATTGAATCTGGACTGGCAACTCGTTTCATATATGATATTATACATATTTCAATGCCATTCTCCCAAATCATCCCACCCTCTCCCTCTCCCACAGAGTCCAAAAGACTGTGTCTCTTTTCTGTCTCATAAACACGGTTATCATTACCATCTCTCTAAATTCCATATATATGCGTTAGTATGCTATATTGGTGTTTTTCTTTCTGGCTCACTTCACTCTGTATAACAAGGCTCCAGTTTCATCCACCTCATTAGAACTGATTCAAATGTATTCTTTTTAATGGCTGAGTAATACTCCATTGTGTATATGTACCATAGCTTTCTTATCCATTCATCTGCTGATGGACATCTAGGTTGCTTCCATGTCCTGGCTATTATAAACAGTGCTGTGATGAACATTGGGGTACACATGTCTCTTTCAATTCTGGTTTCCTCAGTGTGTATGCCCAGCAGTGGGATTGCTAAACATAAGACCAGAAACTATAAAACTCCTAGAGAAGAACATAGGCAAAACACTCTCCGACATACATCACAGCAGGATCCTCTATGACCCACCTCCCAGAATATTGGAAATAAAAGCAAAAATAAACAAATGGGACCTAATTATACTTAAAAGCTTCTGCACAACAAAGGAAACTATAAGCAAGGTGAAAAGACAGCCTTCAGAATGGGAGAAAATAATAGCAAATGAAGCAACTGACAAACAACTAATCTCAAAAATATACAAGCAACTCCTACAGCTCAATTCCAGAAAAATAAATAACCCAATCAAAAAATGGGCCAAAGAACTAAATAAGACATTTCTCCAAAGAAGACATACAGATGGCTAACAAACACATGAAAAGATGCTCAACATCACTCATAATCAGAGAAATGCAAATCAAAACCACTATGAGGTACCATTTCACGCCAGTCAGAAAGGCTTCGATCCAAAAGTCTACAGGTAATAAATGCTGGAGAGGATGTGGAGAAAAGGGAACCCTCTTACACTGTTGGTGGGAATGCAAACTAGTACAGCCACTATGGATAACAGTGTGGAGATTCCTTAAAAAACTGCCCTCAGTTTTTGCCAGCATCAGGGTCTTTTCCAATGAGTCAGCTCTTTGCATCAATAATATACTCCTAATGCCCCTAAGTAAAAAGTATTGAATTACTGAGATGCTAAATTAAGAAGTAAGCATGTGTGTATAAAGGGAGAATCAGAGGTGGGAACTGTTATTCAGTATAGCAGCATCTAGTTAGGAGAAAAATTATGGATAATGGCTCCTTATGTTATTTCTAGTATAATTAATATTAGAGTTAAAATAAGTATTTGGCAGTATTCAGTTCTATTTGCAGACCCAGACTCTTGCTGAAGAGTTTACCTGGAGAATATCTATAGTTGCAGACTGTTGCCTCATGTAAGAGCTTAAAAAGCCTTGAGTGGAAAACAAAAAGACTGACCTAAGTTGATTCCAGATCTAACATTTAGTGTCAGAATGATCCTGATCAAATAATTTAACAATTCAACTGAAGATTTCTAATCCTTAACTTCTAATTCCTTTTATTTCTCTTATCGATCTTATAAGGGTTTTGTCATAATCAAGTGAACTATTTTGTATCTAAATATAGGTGTCAAACAAATGTTTGTTGAATAAAGCAATGAATAAATAAAGCATTGAATAAAATGATTTATTTTCCTAACTTACCTGATGACCCATTGTAGCTTCTACAGTTATAGTAGGGGAAATACAAATAACTTTTATATGAGGAAATTTTATTCTTCTTTTTCAAGGCCCTGTATAGAATTTGAAATGGATTAGTTCTTAATGCTTTAAAAATTTTCTACCTGGCCTATCTTTATCACCATTATACTTCACTCAAACCTGTCTTTACTTGTCTGATATTAGAGCAAGAGTTTGTCCCATCCAGGCCATGGTTAATACCTAAGATATTTTTAAGCGACCAGTCAGCCTGGCTAGTGTACTTTTCAGTAATTAAATGAAGAGTAGCAGCCTAATTGTTTCACCAGTGAAGGAGATGCTAACATTTTTATAGAGTAGTTCCACCTTGCCCTCAGAAGATTTCAAGAGAGGCTGACTTCATAGCAGCAGTGAAACAATAACTGGAAAAGGTCTTATTTAGGACTATTCTTAAAAGTAACCTGACCAACTGTTTGGGCCATCTTGAGTATACTAGGATCTTAACTGGTATTTTTAATAAGGTAGATTTGCTTCATGTATGAAATGAAAAAAAAATTTCTTTAACTTGGAACTTCATAGAGCATAAGTGATGTGCTTGACAAAGATTAAACTTGCAATATGAATACATTTTATATTTTATTATTTACATTTTGATCTGTATTTTCTATAGCTCAAATACAGATAAATATTAATTTGAAATGGTAGATCTAGAAGTGTGATTCTAATACTGATCATGAACTTGTTCTCTATAATGTAATGGTGAAGCCCTGAGCCCTAATGAATGGAAATGTTTTTTAACTGTGAAAAAATGATAATTCTCTGGAGTCAGACTCTGTGTGTCTGAATGCTGGCCTTGCCACTGACAACTTGTGAGATTTTCAGCAAAATTAATTGCTAAAAACTGACCTGTGTCTCCCCCCAAATTCCTATGTTGACCCTCCACTGCCCTATGATAGTATTCAAAGACTTTGGGAGGTAATTAGATTTAGATGAGATCATAAGGTTAGGCCCTCATGATGAAATTAGTTCTCTTACAAGAAGAGACCAGAGAGGCTGCTGTCTAATTCTGTTTCTTCCATGTGAGGACACCATCAAAAAGGTGGCTATCTACAAGTCAGGAAAAGGGTCTTCACCAAAAACTGAATTAGTCAGCACTTGGATCTTAGACCAGTCAGCCTCCAGGACTATGAGAAGCAAATGTCTGTTGTTTAAACCACCAGACTATGGCATTTTTTCTCCAGAAGTCCAAGAACACCATGATGTAACTTTTCCTTCCCTTACCTCAAATTCTCAATCTATAATATAGAGAAAGCGATGGTTCCTATCTTACAGGCTTTTTAAAATTATGTGTTATTTACTATAAAAAAAATCTTCAAATGCACCTAACACATTTTCATCCTCAATAAACGTTATTGTTTTTCTCTGCATAACATTTCTCTGAATAATTAGGGAGTTTGGGATGGACATGTGCACATTGCTATATTAAAGAAGAATAACCAACAATGATCTACTACATAGCACATGGAACCCTGCTCGATGTTATGTGGCAGTCTGGATGGAAGGGAAATTTGGGGGAGAATGGATACATGTATATATATCACGGAGTCCCTACTTGTTCACCTGAAACTATCAAAACATAGTTAACGTGTTATATCCCAATTCAAAATAAAAAAATTTTTAAGTCCCCTGAAAGTAGGGATCTTTATCTGTTTGATCTCAGCTGTACCCCAACTGTTTGGTATAATGCCAAATATTAATGGTGGCTCAAACAGTAAAGAATCTGCCTGCAATGCAGGAGACCAGGGTTTGATACCTGGGTCAGAAAGATACTCTGGAGAAGGGAATGGCTACCCACTCCAATATTCTTGCCTGGAGAATTCCACAGAGGAGCTTGGTGGACTACAGTCCATGGGGTCTCAAAGGGTCATACACACTGAATACTTTCACTACTTCACTTCAAGTGACCTATTATTTGTTAAATGATTGAACTTCTCCAGATTCTCTTTTTATTCCTATGTCATTCTAATTTTTCATCACTTCTCTCTTTCAATTTCCCACTCTGATATTCAACCCATGATGAGCAAAATCTGATTTACTTTTGTCCCAGTTAGCACATATATGCAAATTTTGGAAAATTGTTTGTCTCTCTCTATTGCTTCTCAAAGTTTAACTTTTATTTGAACACTTCCCATTTGTATTGTCCCTATAATAAATATTGCATTCCTGTTTACTATTTTACAAATCAATAAAAATGTGTATAAAAATTTTCTCCATATTCAAACATTCTTCCTTCAGTTCCTGTTGAATTCTATATGAAGCTGCTTTCTAAGGGAATTTCTAGATCTGAACAGAATTCTAATTTGAGATGAATACTAACAACAGGTCTCCTTAATTCTCAGAAGCCCTATGGCATGGTTATTGTCTTTAGAACATCATTGCAATTCTATCAATTAATATGTACTGAATATATAATGTAGGGTAAATACTTTCACAATCAGCATTAAGTTGCATCACACAATGTGACTTCTATGAGGGTATTTGCATATTTCCTGTGAGGATTTACAAAAATTAAGACTCTATCATTTTGGAAAGGCTTTCAATACCTAAGTTACTGTCAATGACAACTTGAATTTTCATAGCAGTAGTTTCAGGTCGTTTACAGCTCTTGTTATAAACTCTTCAAGAGAACTTTGTGCAATAAAGAAATGTGTATCTATGCTTTCCAATTTGGTACCCAGTAGCCACATATGGCGGAGAAGGCAATGGCACCCCACTCCAGTACTCTTGCCTGGAAAATCCCATGGACAGAGGAGCCTCGTAGGCTGCAGTCCATGGGGTCGAGAAGAGTTGGACACGACTGAGCGACTTCACTTTCACTTTTCACTTTCATGCATTGGAGAAGGAAATGGCAACCCACTCCAGTGTTCTTGCCTGGAGAATCCCAGGGACTGGGGAGCCTGGTGGGCTGCCGTCTATGGGGTCGCACAGAGTCAGACACGACTGAAGCGACTTAGCAGCAGCAGCAGCAGCAGCCACATATGGCTGTTGAGGACTTGAAATGCAGCTAGGGAGATTGAGAAACTGAAATTTTAACTTAATTCTGATTAAAATTTAAATAGTCAATGACTTAGAAACTGAACAACAACAAATGTAGCTATTGTCCACCTACATTTTGGACAATATTTCGGATATTGGACAGTATTTTGAGCCTGATAAATGAAAGGAACCAAAGTATTTTGGTAATGTCACATTAATTTTGGGTTTTCAATACATATAGAATGACTAAGTTCTACAGCATAACATGCTAATGACTCAGATTTATTTAGACCAATGCATAACTGAAAATGAATTAAATCCTGAGAGTCAATAAATAGTCATATCAATTTCTGACACTTTATGTTTGTTTGGGTTTTTGACATTTTAATATAATTACTGATGGACAAACTTCTCTGTGGAACTACTAGTCCTAGGATGAGCATTTTCCATAATGAATGAATGATTCATAAATATTCCACTTCTTTCCATTTTAAAAAACACTAATATAATCAGCTTCTTCAAAACAGTTCCTAGTCCATAAAGATGGTGGGACAGAAGACCTGGTTTCATTGAACTCTAGCCAAGAGGACTAATTAATAAGGTCTCATTTGGCTTCTTTGCCAAAAGAATAGCAGACATTTTTTACAGTCAATTCTCAAGGTACCATAGTGCCCAAATGCATACCATAAAACTTGGATTCTTTTTCCATAAATATTTCAAGATTTTTTTATTGCTGGTAAGAAATGTGCTTACTCTTCAAAGAGTTCTCTTGTCAAAAATACTGAAACCATCATGGCATGGAAAGCATGACAAAATGAATGAAGTATTTTATTAGTCCTTATTATACTTCTTTGGACAAATGTATATGATTAAGCAAAATGATTCTGACTTAATCCAAGATTATTTAAACAAACAAACAAGCAAAGAGACAAGCAAGAAAGCTTTGTGGATAGAGAAGTGATAAAAACTCAAAGAGGTGGAAAATACGAGTAAAATTTTTAACCTTATTGAGCTTTATTATTGCAATGATCTCAGTATAAATCTGATTGTAAACATCTAATTCAAGTACAAAACAAAGACAATTGTAGTGGGGAATTTTCTCAGAGTAAATGAAATTGGAGACTTTGGCTTCTAATTTCTTAATACACTCTCAGTTCTGTTCAGTTCAGTCATTCACTCGTATCTGACTCTTTGCCGACCCCACAGACTGCAGCACGCCAGGCCTCCCAGTCCATCACCAATTCCTGGAGTTTACTCAAACTCATGTCCATTGAGTTGGTGATGCCATCCATCTCATCCCCTGTCATCCCCTTTTCCTCCAGCCTTCAATCTTTCCCAGCATCAGGGTCTTTTCAAACGAGTCAGCTCTTCGCATCACGTGGCCAAAGGATTGGAGTTTCAGCTTCAATATTAGCCCTTCCAATGAATATTTAGGACTGATCTCCTTTAGGATGGACAGGTTGGATCTCCTTGCAGTCCAAGGGACTCTCAAAAGTCTTCTCCAACACCACAGTTCAAAAGCATCAATTCTTTGGTGCTCAGCTTTCTTTATAGTCCAGCTCTCACACCCACACATGACTACTGGAAAAACCATAACTTTGACTAGACAGACTTTGCTGATAAAGTAATGTCTCTGCTTTTTAATAAGCTGTCTAGGTTGGTCATAACTTTCCTTCCAAGGAGTAAGCGTCTTTTCATTTCATGGTTGTAATCACTATCTGCAGTGATTTTAGAGCTCCCCCCAAATAAAGTCTCTCACTATTTTCCATTGTTTCCCATCTATTTGCCATGAAGTGACGGGACCAGATGCCATGGTCTTAGTTTTCTGAATGTTGAGTTTTAAGCCAACTTTTTCATTCTCCTCTTTCACCTTCATCAAGAGGCTCTTTAGCTCTTCTTCACTTTCTGCCATAAGGGTGGTGTCATCTGCATATCTGAGGTTACTGATGTTTTTCCCAGCAATCTTAATTCCAGCTTGTGCTTCATCCAGCCCAGCGTTTCTCATGATGTACTCTGCATATAAGTTAAAAAGCAGGATGACAATATACAGCCTTGAAGTACTCCTTTTCCTATTTGGAATCATTCTGTTGTTCCATGTCCAGTTCTAACTGTTGCTTCCTGACCTCCATACAGGTTTCTCAAGAGGCAGGTCAGGTGGTCTTGTATTTCCATCTCTTTCATAATTTTCCAGAGTTTGTTGTGGTCCACACAGTCAAAGGATTGCTGTACTCAATAAAGCAGAAGTAGATGTTTTTCTGGAACTCTGTTTTTTTGATGATCCAGTGGATGTTGGCAATTTGATCTCTGGTTCCTCTGCCTTTTCTAAATCCAGCTTGAACATCTGAAAGTTCATGGTTCATGTATTGCTGAAGCCTGGCTTGGAGAATTTTGAGCATTACTTGACTAGCATGTGAGATGAGTGCAATTGCGTGGTAGTTTTAGCATTCTTTGGCATTGCCTTTCTTTAGGATTGGAGTGAAAACTGACCTTTTCTAGTCCTGAGGCCACTGCTGAGTTTTCCAAATTTGTTGGCATATTGAGTGCAGCACTTTCACAGCATCATCTTTTAGGATTTGAAATAGCTCAATTGGAATTCCATCACCCCTACTAGCTTTTTTTGTAGTGATGCTTCCTAAGGCCTGCCGGGAGCCAGCACGGGAGTTCCCACCCATGACAAAGTCATGCGGGAGAGCCGTGACGGGCAAGGCAAGTCAGGGCTCAAGGACCGCCCCCCCTCCCCCACAGATCTACCTGAGCGTCTACCCCAAAACCAGAATCTGTTTTACTATTTTATGACTTTCACCAACTCCTATGACATTAATGGGGGGCTATCCCCGACCACTTTTCTCTGAAGGAAATCTACTTAGAGCTCTAGTTAATTAGCCTCCTGGGCATAATAGGAGTGTTTCAATCCAAACCCCTCAGATGGCTCTCTAACTGACCTGACAGGTTTACTCAGACTCCTACAGCTACGCATACAATTGTTTACAGTCTCCCAACCGCGAGAGACACGGGAAGCTTAAGATATTCAAGTAGTATAGAGCCTCTTCAGAGAGTTAGAAATTGTTAGAATAGAACTAATAGAAGATTTCATTGATGAGCCAATGCTGGCTGCCAAGTTTCCACATCCCCTGTATTGTATCCTTGCTGCTGCTGCTGCTAAGTCGCTTCAGTCTTGTCCGACTCTGTGCGACCCCATGGACGGCAGCCCACCAGGATCCCCCGTCCCTGGGATTCTCCAGGCAAGAACACTGGAGTGGGTTGCCATTTCCTTTTCCAATGCATGAAAGTGAAAAGTGAAAGTGAAGTCGCTCAGTCGTGTCTGACTCTTCACAACCCCATGGACTGCAGCCTACCAGGCTCCTCCATCCATGGGATTTTCCAGACAGGAGTACTGGAGTGGGGTGCCACCTTGGAAGTATATTAATTAATATAGTTGGTATATAGAAAAAATAAGTAGTGGCCTTGGTGTTAACAACTTTAAACCCTTAAGGTAATAAATTCTTTCCTTTGTTGTAAGCCCACTGCATCTTTGCCCTATAGGAATGCAACTTTATCTAACACCTTTGGAGGATGGCGCCAAACTTTAAAATAATTACTCTTAGAGAAAATAAGTCTTATGTTTGACAAACCTTTATCAGAGTCATAAAATGTTAACAGGCCTTCTGGCCAGAAGATGATGTAAATCACTAAACCATTTATATACGATAAGTTTGCAGAAAAGAAATGCCTGGTCTCCATAAGGATCAAAGACTGCTGACTTTGCATGATTTCATACCCCCATTATCCTCTATGCACAACTTAAGGTATATAAGCTCCCTTTGAAAATAAAGCTACGGGCCTTGCTCAAAGCTTGGTCTCCCCATGTCGTTCTTTCTTGCTTCCTTTTCTCTCCTTTTCTTCTCTGTTCTTCCTTCAGGGTGACTGATCGGAGCGTGGGGGCTCTCTGAGACCACTTACTTGCCTGGGCTTCTAAGACCCACTCGAGAAGGTGCCTAAGGTGGGGCACCTTCAGCTATTCGAGAGGGAGCCTGCAGCCTCTGTGGTCAGAGCAAACCTGATATTACAGGTTTTATTGGCTTTCCGCGTAAACCAGTTAGTTCACCTCTGTCTTTTTCCTTTTATCTATCCTTTAATCGCCAATGTCGTCCTCCTGAGGGAATCCCTGGATCCAACCGGGGCTGGACCCTGGTAAAGGCCCACTTGACTTTGCATTCCAGGATGTCTGGCTCTAGGTGAGTGATCACACCATCGTGATTATCTGGGTCATGAAGATCTTTTTTGCATAGTTCTTCTGTGTATTCTTGCCACCTCTTCTTAATATCTTCTGCTTCTGTTAGGTCCATACCATTTCTGTCTTTTATTTGTCCATCTTTGCATGAAATTGCAGGGAGCCGGTGAGGCATTCCACTCATGACAAAGGTCATGAGGAAGGAGGCTCGGCATACGCAAAGGCGGGATCGAGCCTCAGGAGTCCACCCGGATATTCTCGAGCATTTTCCCCCAAAAAACCAGAGTCTGCCTACTTTATTGCTTTGTGCTCTCACCTCTGACTTTACTGGGGGCTGTCCCCTACCACCATCTCTCTCTCTCTCTGCCAAAGAGTTAACTTACAGCTCCAATTAATAAAGTTCCTGGGCAATTAGGAGTGTTTAAATCCAAACCCCTCAGATGGCTCTCTAACTCGCCTGACAAGTTTACCCGGACTCCTGCAGCTATGCATACGATTGTTTACAGTCTCCTAGCCTCCAGAGGCATGGGAAGCTTAAGATATTCAAATAGCTTAGAGCCTCTCAGAGAGTTGAAAACTGTCAGAATAAACTAGTAAAGGATTTCATTGATGAGTCAATGCTTGTTGCCAAGTTTTCACATCCCCTGAATTGTATCCTTGAATATGTATTAATTAATAGTGGGTATGTAGAAAAAATAAGTAGTGGCCTTGGTGTTAGTAACTTTAGACCCTTAAGGTAATAAATTCTTTCTTTGTTGTAAACCCATTACACATCCGCCCTATAGGAATGCAATTTTATCTTTGGAAGATGGTGCCAAACCTTGAAATAATTACTCTTAGAGAAAGTAAGTCTTTGTTGATAAGTCCTTGTCAAGAGTCATAAAATGTTAGTAGGCCTTCTGGCCAGAAGATGATGTAAATCACCTAAACCATTTGTATACGATACATTTGCAGGAAAGAAACCTTGGTTTTTGATAAGAACCAAAGACTGCTGACTTTGCATCCCCTATTATCCTCTATGTGTAACTTAGGGTATAAAAGCCCCTGTTAAAAATAAAGCTACGGGCCTTGCTCACCAATGCTTGGTCTCCCCATGTCATTCTTCCCTTTAACTTCCAGCTGAGTCTCCATCTGGAGCGCGGAACCCACCACGCTTACTAATCATGCCTGGGCTTCTAAGACCCACTCGAGAAGGTGTCTAGGGCTATTCGAGAGGGCGCCTGCGGCCTACGTAAGTGGTGCAAACTTCTTGTCTTGAAGTTTTATTGGTCTCCCGCGTAAACCAAGCTACTCAGCTTCTTTTCTCCACTGAATTTTCCTACTGAGCTATCCTCATTCTATTGTTCTCTATATCTCTAATTAGCATATAAATAGTCGCCGACGCCGTCTCCCCTTCAAATACCCTGGATCAGCCGGGGCTGGTCCCCGGCATGAAATATTCCCTTGGTATCTCTAATTTTCTTGAAGCAATTCTAGTCTTCCCCATTCTATTGTTTTCCTCTATATCTTTGTACTGATCACTGAGGAAAGCTTTCTTATCTGTCCTTGCTATTCTTTGGAACTCTGGAACATTAACATCTCCTGGAACTTCCTAAATGTCCTGTCCACCACTCCACATTGCAGTTGGAACCTTCATATCTTCCACATGGTATAATGGAGGAGTGGGGTAAAAGGAAATGAGAAATAGTAATGTGTATGTTAATAACATATCACATGAGGAATTGTAACTTGATTATTTTCTTTCTCCTTGAAACTATAATAGTAATTACCTGTTTATTTGGTCCACAGAAATTATCAGTGAAATCTCAAGCATTGTCAGACAGAAATGGACTATTGTAAGCCTTACATCATAGTAAAATGATTTTCACAAATTAGAAGTTCTGTGTACCTGGGTTCTTCATGTGTGAAATGGTAATAATAATAAACATCTGCTGAATATCACAAAGTTTCCATGAGGTTCAAATGGCATAATACATTGAATTTTACCATGTGTGATACTGTTTTAAAACAATTATGCTTTATTATTTTGAACCCATCCTTAGGTCTATCTACATCCTCTTTCTAGGAATCATAAAACATTGCATTTTCTTTTAAAAACAAGGGGTTTGTTAGATCTTTAATATGTCTTCATTTTTGTCCTTTAAGAACCAAATAATCAAATTTTGAAAACATGACCTTGCCTGATTATAATGTAGAATATTTAGAATTGCATTTCCCCAGTTATAGGCTTGAAATGTACCTTTAATAACAGCCTTAAATAGAGACAAAATAAACTATTACTTATAAAATCTTACAAAATAAGTAGAGCTGGAGACTACTAGGTTTAATTGCTTCATTTTACAATATGATGTATTGACTCAGATTTAGTGTCTCTCATATATAAGTCCAGTCTTTCTGTCACAGTACTGTGTGCTCCTGGATGAATGACTGCTAAAATATATTCCCAGAGAACTAGAAGCAGATAATTTGGCAAAAATACCATACTTTCAAGAAAAGCAATAAGGACATTAAACACACATTTTGACAATGTTTGAACATAGTAAGTTATACTATCTATTAAGGAAGGACCTAATAAACAGATGGAAAACTATAATTATGATTTCACACAGACAAATGAATGCTTGTCCAATTATTGTCCAATTATTTTAAAATATAAACTTACTATAACATTAAGTTTTGTATTATATTTTATTTTGGTGGTATAAATTAAATTTCAGTCTATAAATATTGCTTAAGATCCAACTACTTCAAGTCACTAATATCCAAATTAATTCTTATAGCACATAAAATATGGAATACTAATTTTACTACAAGTATAAAATCTGCTTTGTTACTTTACAATTCAATTATCAAATACATTTTCAAACAGAATAATTCAGTTAATATTTGCATTCAGAATTGATATTCAGAAAAAGTTTTTATCCTTTATATAAATTTTGTTTAGTAAAAATTTCCTCATGATACTCCAAGAAAAGTTAATTTTTCAAATACAGTAAGACAAAGATTTCTGGTACAAAAGAATTGCCTCAGAATTGGAAGGCGTAAAAATGGGGCTTTAGTAGCATTCTATCATAATTGTGAGACAAGAGTATTCAGGAACTATCTTTTCTACAAAGTGGAGATGCTAGGCAGTGGAAAAGTCCTAAGCAGATGCCTGCAAACAAGATTATGAGGTGAGACATCTCTTCTAAGGACAAATGTTGATTTGTTGACTGTAGGTAAGTGGAGCAAAAACTTTCAGGGCAAAGAAGACACATGACATCCAAGAGTATCATTCATCTACAGATTTCAAGGGTATGTACCTTGGAATAATATACACTCACATCCTGTATGTAGATATCAGCTTATAGCTTAGCAAATGATTTTAGTAATGTGAGGTCACTTTGGCCCTAGTATTTTGGCTATCACATGGGAAATTCTTCTGAAAGAGTAAGAATACTGGAACGGGTTGTCATGCCCTCCTCCAGAGGATCTTCCTGACCCGGGAATCAAACCCACATCTCTTATGTCTTTTGCACTGTAGGCAGATTCTTTACAATTGAGCCACCAGGGAAAACTGATGGTAAGTTGACATAAAATACATTTGTACCAGTTTTTCAATTTGAAATGAATAGAAAGCTATCACCTTTGAACATAAAAGTAACAATTCTGTCTTTATCACATCCCCCTAATCTCCAGTCCCTGGTGATTATCTGTTTTTAATATCAAAGGAGATCCCTTTTATCTCCTCAAAAAAGATACAATATACTGGCTACAATAACAAACAGAGAATCACTAAGACTTATAAAGGAGGAGAGCTTTCAAACAAAAAAGAGAGAGATAGAGAGGAAAGGGAGACAAGGAGAGAGGGAAAAGAAAGAAGGGTTGAATGGAAAGAAGAGGGAAATGTTTAAGAAATTTGCCACTTGTCACCTGGTTGGAGATGACTTATATAAATTGGTATTATTTTAATGAGACTATGAAAAGAAATGACAGAAATGTTACTGATACGTTTATGAAACATTTCCCTTTTCTACTAAAAACTCAAACAGTTCCTTTATTATGGGATAAATTTTGGGTTGCCAGATAAAATACAGGATTCTAAATTAAGCTAAATTTGGAATGCTATCGTAGATATACTAAAAATTAATTTGTTTACCTGAAAATAAAATGTAACTGAGTGTCCTGTATATTTTTTAAATCTGACAACCGTAAACAAAAGTTATCTGATTGAAATTTAAGCTCTGAAATAACTTATCTTACTCTAGTCTCCAAAATCAACTTTAAAAATATAACACATCACACAGCAGTGCTTTTTTTTCCCCATGCTTTTTTAATAAGTATTGGAAGTTCCATGTCCAACCTAGATAGCATATTCAAAAGCAGAGACATTACTTTGCCAACAAAGGTCCATCTAGTCAAGGCTATGGTTTTCCCTGTGGTCATGTATGGATGTGAGAGTTGGACTGTGAAGAAGGCTGAGTGCCTAAGAATTGATGCTTTTGAACTGTGGTGTTGGAGAAGACTCTTGAGAGTCCCTTGGACTGCAAGGAGATCCAACCAGTCCATTCTGAAAGAGATCAGCCCTGGGATTTCTTTGGAAGGAATGATGCTCAAGCTGAAATTCCAGTACTTTGGCTACGTCATGCGAAGAGTTGACTTATTGGAAAAGACTCTGATGCTGGGAGGGATTGGGGGCAGGAGGAGAAGGGGACGACAGAGGATGAGATGGCTGGATGGCATCACTGACTGGATGGACGTGAGTCTGAGTGAACTCCGGGAGTTGGTGATGGACAGGGAGGCCTGGCGTGCTGCGATTCATGGGGTCGCAAAGAGTCGGACACGACTGAGCGACTGAACTGAACTGAACTGGAAGTCCCATAAATACTGAGTGGTAAAAGTCATTCTTGACGATAGTCTAGCACATTTTGAACTGCCGTTCCTGTTGGATTCTGTGCTAAGTATACGTCAATATGACTCTAGAAGAAAGAAAAACAACATATACATTTGTCAGTCATTAGTTCCTTTTCAAGAATTAGAATTTTTCATAACAGTAAAACTGTGTCGCCTCAATCAGTTTAGAATGAAACACTGTCCATTGCCGGAGAAATCTAAGTCACTTTTTTTAATATGGTAATGTTTGATCAAAAAATTTTTCTGAGATAAAGGTCTTAAATTGAATCAATGCCTAGATAATGATACTAGATTTATTAGGAGGCAAACAGAGGAAAAAAGATTAAAATTCTTTTAAATACAATATTCAAACATACTTTCATATAAGACATAAAAACATAATTTGAATTATCTACATAGTCATATTGAATTACTTCATCCCAGAAATTTTGACTTTAAATTTATGTGCAAAATACATCTTGGATTATAATATAGTTTACCTTATTTTATATATATATGATATATTATATCATATATATATAATATATCAAACATTTTAAGATATACATATATTGGATAAGTTGTCCCTGGGTCTATACAACATCATTAACACATCATCAAAAAATTTCACTTTAAATCATTAAGTGACACCTACCTTTTTTAAATTTGGGGGATCATTTCCAAAGAACAATATAGTTTATTTGCTACACACATCAGTTACCACATGGTTGCACACATTCTGACCAATGAACTTGCTAATATATGTGCTGGGTAAAAATTCTTTTTCACCAAACAGGATCTGAAAATGATATATTTGAAAGATAGCTTTTGATGGAAAAATGTATTTCATGCAGTAGAAATCAAGAATGGTAGAATTAATGAAACATACAAAATTTGCAGTGTGTTACTCAGTAGTAGAGTCAGTTCACTGTGCTACTGTACCAGCAGTATGAAAAAAATTGTCTAGTAAAAAGAATATGTTAGACATTTAAAAAAAAAATTCAACCAAACAAGCACCTTTGAGAGTAATGAACTTAATCTCACCTCAAGTAGAGCAAGTAGAATACAATAAAGCTAATGAGTACAAAACATATTTTTTGATGCTGTGCTACATACATAAAAATGGAAAGAAAACACACCCACACTTAAACATTCTGCTGCTGCTGCTGCTGCTGCTAAGTCACTTCAGTTGTGTCCGACCCTGTGCGACCCCATAGACAGCAGCCCGCCAGGCTACCCCGTCCCTGGGATTCTCCAGGCAAGAACACTGGAGTTGGTTGCCATTTCCTTCTCCAATGCATGAAAATGAAAAGTGAAAGTGAAGTCGCTCAGTCGTCTCTGACTCTTAGCAACCCCATGGACTGCAGCCTACCAGGCTCCTCCGTCCATAGGATTTTCCAGGCAAGAGTTCTGGAGTGGGGTGCCATTGCCTTCTCCACACTTAAACATTCACAGTTAAGCAAATAAACCTGCTCATCTTAATATATGTCCTTTGTAAGAAAAGGTAATAGAATGAGATTTATAAAGTTAATTTTTTAAAAGAGAAATAAATCTCCAGAGATAGTGGATGAGAGGCAAAAAAAAAAAAAAAAAAAAACTAAGCCAGATTAAGCAATGTAATAAAAATAGCAAGAAACAATACCAAAGAGTAAATTATGGAACGCATTATAGGAAAATATGTTTTCTCTGAAATCCTTCAAGGAGAGGACAGTGGAAGAAGTATATTTAGAGAAATTTATGAGTTAAAAACAAAATAAATTACATAAAATTTTATCTTTAGATAAATAATTGAATTCTATCTCAGAGATGGAAAAAAGGAAAATAGAAAATATACAGATAAAAGTCAAAGAATAAATGTAAATCAAAAAGTAAAGCACAGATTTATACATGATATATGACTCCACTTACTTGCATTTCTAGAAATTTAAAAACTAATTGTTAGCAACAAAAAGCATAATCGATAGTTAAAGTGACTACAGGCTGGGAGTGGGAGAATACCTGAGCTCTAAGGAAGGCAGAAAGTGAAGAGGAACTAAAAAGCCTCTTGATGAAAGTGAAAGAAGAGAGTGAAAAAGTTGGCTTAAAGCTCAACATTCAGAAAATGAAGATCATGGCATCCGGTCCCATCACTTCATGGGAAATAGATGGGGAAACAGTGGAAACAGTGTCAGACTTTATTTTTCTGGGCTCCAAAATCACTGCAGATGGTGACTGCAGCCATGAAATTAAAAGACACTTACTCCTTGGAAGGAAAGTTATGACCAACCTAGATAGCATATTCAAAAGCAGAGACATTACTTTGCCAACAAAGGTCCGTCTGGTCAAGGCTATGGTTTTTCCAGTGGTCATGTATGGATGTGAGAGTTGGACTGTGAAGAAGGCTGAGTGCCTAAGAATTGATGCTTTTGAACTGTGGTGTTGGAGAAGACTCTTGAGAGTCCCTTGGACTGCAAGGAGATCCAACCAGTCCATTCTGAAGGAGATCAGCCCTGGGATTTCTTTGGAAGGAATGATGCTCAAGCTGAAACTCCAGTACTTTGGCCACCTCATGCGAAGAGTTGACTTATTGGAAAAGACTCTGATGCTGGGAGGGATTGGGGGCAAAAGGAGAAGGGGATGACAGAGGATGAGATGACTGGATGGCATCACTGACTCAATGGACCTGAGTATGGATGAACTCCAGGAGATGGTGATGGACAGGGAGGCCTGGCGTGCTGCGATTCATGGGGTCACAAAGAGTTGGACACAACTGAGCGACTGATCTGATCTGATCTGAAGGACAAATGGAAACTTTCTAGGATGATGGAGATATTCTATAGCTTTATTTTGGTGGTAATTACATAGGTTTACACATTAGCCAAAACTTACTGGATAATATATTTTAAATCAGTGCAGTTTGTTATAAATAAATCTTACCTATATTAAATTAATTTTAAAATAGCATCATAAAATTATAAATATGGCAACCATAACCTTTAAAGGAACATTATACAAGATAGATAGTAGAAAGAAAAACCTACAGCACGAAGACACAACTTTTGGATGTTGAGAGAAGATAATCTGTATGTATGTCCTGTGAAAGGAGCAAAGCTAAATCATGAGTGAAATTAATTCCATGGTAAGGGGCTCCATCTCCAGTTTACCTGGGTAGTAAACAATGCAAACCAAAAATGACTACAAATTTAAGCAGTTTAACCACATAATGTATTTAAAATATTTGTAACATGGCCTGGGAACACGAGAAAAGCCACATTCTTAGCAAGTGTACAAGAAAAATTTACAAAATTTGACCAAGGGCGTGACTTCCAAGTTGGTGGTATAAAAACCTACAAAAGACTCACTCCTCAGTAATGGCAATGAAAACTTCTAAAATAAACTTTTTGATGATTCTGAAAATTAACCAAAAACTTGCAAAAATCCATAGAATGTATTTTTAAGAAAACTCCTGAATCTTGGTAAGAATAATACATTATGAGGTGTTTAGCTTATGATATGCCTACGTTTTTTTTCCCAAATTTGTAGTAGCTTTGAAAAACAGGAGCCTTGCAACCAATGTAGCTTTGTAAATCAGCAGCTTAGCAGACACTGAAAGAAAGTGAATAGGATTGAAGCTTCTCAAATGCCCAATTTCCAGAGAACTATTATAATTCGATTAGCCTGACAGATTTTGGAAAAGCCTTTTTCGTAGAATTTGCTTTTATTTGCCCTAACTCAAAGTTAACCAAG
Source organism: Bos indicus x Bos taurus (assembly GCF_003369695.1). Taxonomy (NCBI): domain Eukaryota; kingdom Metazoa; phylum Chordata; class Mammalia; order Artiodactyla; family Bovidae; genus Bos; species Bos indicus x Bos taurus. The sequence continues at coordinate 41,057,603 of NC_040101.1, forward strand.
TGTGAATACCTAATTCATCCTTAGAGATCTATGAGACACCATTAAACATGTTAATGCATGCATAGTTGGAGTTTGGGAATTGAGGAGAGTTAAGAAAAATATTTGTAAAAAGAGTGGAAAATTTTCCAAATATATCTTCATATAAGAGGCTAAATGAACTCTAAGTAGGATGAACTCAAAAAGATCCAGACCAAGAGACATAGTCAAACTGTCAAAACAGTTTCCCTGAAAGCAGCCAGGGAAAAGCAGTTCATCACATGAAAGGGATTCTTAACACAATTAACAAGTAACCTCTGATCAGTAACAACAGAGATTAGAAGACAGTGAAATGACATTATTCAATTTTAAAAGAAAAAACAATCAACTAAGAAGTCTATAATCAGCAAAACTATATTTTAGAAACAAAGGAGAAATAACGACATCCAAAACTCACAAAAAAGTAGAGAATTGGCCAATAACAGAACTGACCTATAAGAAATACTAAAGAGAGGCTTCAGGCTGAATAAAAAGACACTAAACAGTAACTTGAATTCACAATACCAAATAAAGAGGAACAGTGAAAAGAAATATATAAGTATTCATAAAAGGCAGTAAAAATATATTTTGCGTTTTTCTTTTCAGTTTTCTTGAGATATAGTTGACATACAAAACTGTGCAAATTTAAGGTTACAGCATAATGATTCAACTTACATATATCATAAAACGATTAACACAGTAAGTTTAGTAAACATCATCTGTTATAGATAGAAAATTAATAAAATAGAAGAACTTTCCTTGTGATCAGGATTTACATCCTTTGCAATGTTCATGTATGATATGCTGCTGCTGCTGCTAAGTCGCTTCAGTCGTGTCTGACCCTGTGCGACCCCACAGACAGCAGCCCACCATATACAGCAAGGTTAATTATATTTATCATGCTGTACACTACATCCCTTAGTACTCATTTATGTTATTTTAAATTTAAGTTCATTTACATATTTTATAATATTATGTTAGTTTCAGTTGTACAACATAGTGAGTCAATATTTTAGATTATACTCCATTTAAAGTTATTACAAAATAATGGTTGTATTTCCCTGTGCTGTATAGTATATCTTTGTAGCTTACTTCTTTTATACATAATAATCTATATCACTTAATCCCCTACCCCTAATTTGCTCCTCCCTTCTTCTCTCTCCTCACTGGTAATCACTAGTTCTCTAAATCTGTGGATTTGTTTCTTTTTATAGTATATTCATTCATTTGTTTTTTAGATTCCACTTATATTAAATTATATTGCATACAAGTGATAGCATAAACTATTTGTTTTTCTCTTTCTAACTTATGTCACTAAGCATAATCTAGGCCCATCCACATTGTTGCAAATGGCAGGACTTCATTTTTTTACTTATGGTTCAGTAACTCTCCATTGTATGTGTCTACCAGAACCTCATCCATTCATCTGTTGATGGAAACTTAGGGTACTTCCCTATCTTGGTTATTGTAAATAATTCTGTCAGTAACTTTGAGGGTGCCCATTTTTAACAAGGTTGTTTTATGAGCTGTTCCAAATCCTGAAAGATGATGCTGTGAAAGTGCTGCACTCAATATGCCAGCAAGTTTGGAAAACTCAGCAGTGGCCACAGGACTGAAAAATGGCAGTTTTCATTCCAGTCCCAAAGAAAGGCAATGCCAAAGAATGCTCAAACGACTGCACAATTGCACTCATCTCACTCGCTAGTAAAGTAATGCTCAAAATTCTCCAAGCCAGGCTTCAGCAATATGTGAACCGTGAACTTCATGATGTTCAAGCTAGTTTTAGAAAAGGCAGAGGAACCAGAGATCAAATTGCCAACATCTGCTGGATCATCAAAAAAGCAAGAGAGTTTCAGAAAAACATCTATTTCTGCTTTATTGAGTATGCCAAAGCCTTCGACTGTGTGGATCACAATAAACTGTGGAAAATTCTGAAAGAGATGGGAATACCAGACCACCTGATCTGCCTCTTGAGAAATTTGTATGCAGGTCAGGAAGCAACAGTTAGAACTGGACATGGAACAACAGACTGGTTCCAAATAGGAAAAGGAGTTCGTCAAGGCTGTATATTGTCACCCTGTTTATTTAACTTATATGCAGAGTACATCATGAGAAACGCTGGACTGGAGGAAGCACAAGCTGGAATCAAGATTGCCGGGAGAAATATCAATAACCTCAGATATGCAGATGACACCACCCTTATGGCAGAAAGTGAAGAGGAACTCAAAAGCCTCTTGATGAAAGTGAAAGTGGAGAGTGAAAAAGTTGGCTTAAAGCTCAACATTCAGAAAATGAAGATCATGGCATCCGGTCCTACCACTTCATGGGAAATAGATGGGGAAACAGTGTCAGACTTTATTTTTCTGGGCTCCAAAATCACTACAGATGGTGACTGCAGCCATGAAATTAAAAGAGGCTTACTTCTTGGAAGGAAAGTTATGACCAACCTAGATAGCATATTCAAAAGCAGAGACATTACTTTGCCAACAAAGGTCCAGCTAGTCAAGGCTATGGTTTTTCCTGTGGTCATGTATGGATGTGAGAGTTGGACTGCGAAGAAGGCTGAGCACTGAAGAATGGATGCTTTTGAACTGTGGTGTTGGAGAAGACTCTTGAGAGTCCCTTGGACTGCAAGGAGATCCAACCAGTCCATTCTGAAGGAGATCAGCCCTGGGATTTCTTTGGAAGGAATGATGCTCAAGCTGAAACTCCAGTACTTTGGCCACCTCATGCGAAGAGTTGACTCATTGGAAAAGACTCTGATGCTGGGAGGGATTGGAGGCAGGAGGAGAAGGGGATGCCAGAGGATGAGATGGCTGGATGGCATCACTGACTCGATGGATGTGGGTCTAAGTGAACTCCGGGAGTTGGTGATGGACAGGGAGGCCTGGTGTGCTGTGATTCATGGGGTCGCAAAGAGTCGGACATGACTGAGCAACTGATCTGATCTGATATATATATGGCTTCCCTGATGGCTCAGATGATAAAGAATCCATCTGCAGTGCAAGAGACCCAGGTTCGATCCCTGGGTCAAGAATATCCCTGGAGAAGGGAGTGGCTACCTACTCCAGTATTCTTCCCTGGAGAATTCATAGACAGTGGAACCTGGCAGGGTACAGTTCACAGGGTTGCAAAGAGTCAGACATGATTGAGTGACTAATACTTTCATATATATATATATATATATATATATATATATATATATATATATAAAGTTGTATGAATTGTTCATATATTCTGGGTATTAACTCCCTAAAGGTCAACTAATTTGCAAATATTTTCTCCCATTCAGTAGGTTTTTTTTTTTTTTAATGGTTTCCTTTACTGTGCAAAAGCTTTTAAGCTTAATTGTGTCCCATTTGCTTATTTTTGTTTTCCTTTCTTTTGTCTTAGCTGCTTGTGTGCTCAGTCATATCTGACTCTAGAACATTTTGGACTGTAGCCCACCAGGCTCCTCTGTCCCTGGGACTTTTCAGGCAGGAATACTGGAGTGGGTTGTCATTTTCTCCTCCAGGGATCTTCCCAACTCAGGGATTGGTCTCTGGCACTGCAGGTGGATTCTTTACCACTGAGCCATCGGGAAAGCCCTGGAGTTTTGCCTTAGGAGACAGATCCAGAACAATACTGCTCTGATTTATGTCAAATACTGTTCTGTTCTCTTCTAGGAGTTTTATTTTTTCAGGTTTTATATTTAGGTCTTCAATCTATTTTAAATTTATTTTTGTATACGGTGTGAGACAATGTTCTAATTTCTTATTTTTCATATGGTTGTCCAGTTTTCTCAGCATCACTTATTGAAGAGACTATCTTTTTTCCATTGTATATTTTTGCCTCCTTTATATAGAATGTATTTTTTCAAACATACTTTTATTTGTAATTCTTTTCCCCCCTTTATGATTTAAAAGACAATCATTATAATAACATACTGATAGACTTATAATATATCAATATGTAATTTATATGACAAGACTAACACAGAAAGCACAGAGATTGAGCTACATTAGTTCCAAGTGTTTATATACTACTGGGGTTTAGTTGGTATTAATTTAAACTTGATTGCTTTAAGGTGTCATTTGTAAACCTCCAAGTCAATCAAAAAAATTACCAAAAAAGAGCATATAAGAAACAATGGGCTCTTTTTCTCTGCCTAACTACTGCTATCATGGGTCACATGCACGCTCTTGGGAAACGCCCATCCAATTCAGCTCTGCCTTACAACTGCACTGTCGCCACCTGGCTGAAGCTGACATCTGATGACACGAAAGAGCAGAGCTACAAAATGGCCAAGAGGTTCCTGATTTCCTGAAAAATCAGCAGGATTCTGAGAGAGACTCATACGGTGCTCCACAAGTTTGTTTTGTGACACTCAATTAAATACTGAATTCTTAAGTCAAAAAATTTGCTCCTGATCTTCCTGAGGGTATCCATATTTTACAGAAGTTGCTGTTCTTTTAAAGCATCTTAAGTGGAATAGAAAGGATAAGAATGCTAAATTGCTTCTTATTCTGATTGAGAACCATAATCATTGACTGGCTTGATATCATAAGACCAAATGAGTCTTCCCCTTCAACTGAAAATAGGAGTCATCTACAGCTTTTGCCTTAGTTCTAATAAATTTGTCTATGTACTGAAGCAGCAAAGTCATTGTTTAAAAAAGAAAGAAAAGAAACAACAACAGAATTAAATGGTATGTTAAAAAGTCTACATAGCACCAAAGATGTCAGTAAGGAATGAATAAAGGAACAAAAAGGCATGAGACATTTAGAAACTCAATAATAAAATGGGGGAAATAAATATTGCTCTCAGAAACTACATTAGCAGTAAATGGATTAAATACTCCAATCAAAAGGAAGAAGTCAGCAGAATAGATTTAAGTAGGAAACATAATCCAATTACAGATTCAGTTCAATCCCCATAGAAATCCCATTTGCCTTATTTGCATAAATTGGTAAACTGTTCCTAAAATTCATGTGGAAATACAAGAGAAATTGTAAAGAATCCTCCTGCCCTGCAGGAGATGTGGGTTTGATCCCTGGGTCAAGAAGATCCCCTGGAGAAGGAAATGGCAACCCATTCCAGTAGTTTTGCTTGGAAAATCCCATGGACAATAGAGACTGGTGGGCTACAGTCCTTGGGGTTGCAAAAGAGTCAGACATGACTTAGTGAGTAAACAAACAAAAGCAGTCAAAACAATTTTGATAAAGAAGAAAAAATCTGGAGGATCCACTGTTCCTGATTTCAAAACTTACTACAAAGATAAAATAATCAAGATTATGTGATATTAAGGATAGGCATACAGATTAATGGAACAGAAATAAGAGTCAAAAAGTAAACTCATATATCTATGGCCAACTGATTATCAACAAAGGTGCAAGACAATTAAATAAGCAAAGAATATTCTTTACAAAAACCAATGGAGTGTAACAATTGGATGTTTACATCAAAAATAAAATTAATCTCTTTCCTCATTCCATATACAAAAATTAACTTAAAATGGATCATAGCTTTAAACAAAAGAAGTAAAACTATAAAACTTTTAGAAGGAAAATAGGAAATGTTTCTGATCTTGGGTTGTTTTGTTTGTTGTTTAGTCACTAAGTCATATCCAACTCTTTTGCAACCCAATGGACTCTAGCCCACCAGGCTCCACTGTCCATGGAATTTTCCAGGCAAGAACCTAGAGTGGGTTTATTAGTTCTTTCTCCAGAGTGTCTTCCTGAACTAGGGACTGAATCCATGTCTCCTGCATTGGTAGGTGGATTCTTTACCAAGGAGCCACCAGGGGTCTCTCGATCTTGAATTGGGTAATGATTTCCTAGATAAGACACCAAAACCATAAGAGACAAATGAAAAATGATAAATTAGACTTCATCAAAATTCAAGGTTTTATGCTTCAAAGAACACCATTACAACAGTAAAAAGACAGCACATAAACTGGGAGTAAATATTTGTAAATCATATATTTAATAATGTATTCATATTCAGAATGTATAAAGAAGTCTTACAATTCAACAATAAATAGACAAATAATTAACAAATGAGCAAAGGATTTAAACTGACATTTAAAGAAGCAAATGGCCAATAAACATATGACACAATTTAAGACATCCTTGTGTGTTTAGTTGCTCAATCATGAGCAACTCTTTGCAACCCCATTGACTGTAGCCCTCCAAGCTCCTCTGTCCATGAGATTCTCCAATCAAGAATACTGGAGTGGGTTGTCATTCCCTTCCACAGGAGATCTTCTTGACCCAGGGATCAAATCTGGGTATCCTGCATTGCAGGCAGATTTTTTACTGTCTGAGCCATCAGGGAAGCACAAGACATCATTAGTCATTAAATAAATGCAAAATAAAAGAAAACTGCAGTAATATAATATTTGATAACCACTTTCAAGGCTATGATCAAAAGATAAATAATAAGTGCCAAGATGTGGAATGGTCATACACTGTCGGTGAGAATAACAAATGGTATAGCTACATTGGAAAACATCAGTTCAGTTTAGTTGATCAGTTGTATCCAACTCTTTGCGGCCCTATGGACTGCAGCATGCCAGGCTTCCCTGTCCATCACCAACTCCCAGAGCTTGTTCAAACTCATGTCCATTGAGTTGGTGATGAGATCCAATGATATCCTCCGTCATCCCCTTCTCCTCCTGCCCTCAATCTTTCCCAGCATCAGGGTCTTTTCCAATGAGTCAGCTCTTCGCATGAGGTGGCTAAAGTATTGGAGTTTCAGCTTCAACATCAGTCCTTCCAATGAACACCCAGGACTGATCTCCTTTAGGATGGACTGGTTGGATCTCCTTGCAGTCCAAGGGACTCTCAAGAGTCTTTTCCAACACTACAGTTCAAAAGCATCAATTCTTCGGCACTCAGCTTTCTTTATAGTCCAACTCTCACATTCATACATGACTACTGGAAAAACCATAGCTTTGACTAGACAGACCTTTGTTGGCAAAGTAAAGTCTCTGCTTTTCAATATGCTGTCTAGGTTGGTCATAGTTTTTCTTCCAAGGAGCAAGTGTCTTTTAATTTCATGGCTGCAGTCACCATCTGGAGTGATTTTGGAGTCCCAAAATATAAAGTCTGTCACTGTTTCTATTGTTTCCCCATCTATTTGCCATGAAGTGATGGGACTGGATGCCATGATGTTAGTTTTCTGAATGTTGTGTTTTAAGCCTACTTTTTTACTTTCCTTTTTCACTTTCATCAAGAGGCTCTTTAGTTCTTCTTCACTTTCTGCCATAAGGGTGGTGTCATCTGAGTATCTGAGACTATTTGTCAGCAAATTGGAAAACATAAATTGGAAAATTGGAAAAAAATAAATTTCTTAAAAATATTAAACATAGTTATCACATGACCCAGCATTCCATTTTCAGGTATATACCCAATAGGAATAAAAACATATATCCACACTAAAACTTTAAAGGAATGTACATATAAATACTACTTATATTAGCAAATAACTGGAAACAATGCAAATGACCACCAGTGGATGAATAAACAAAATGTGGCATATATACAATGGAAGGTTATTCTGTCATAAGAAATGAAGTAAGTACAAATAAATGTATTAATATGCTACAGCATGGGTGAATCTTGAGAATTTTATGCTAAGTAATAGAAGTCAAACACACAAAATAGCACATGATTATATGATTCCATTCATATTAAATGTCTAAAATAGACAAATCCATACAGGCAAAAAGTATTAAAAGATTACTGGTTGCCCAGATTCTAAGGGAAAGGGACAACTGGGTTTTTCTTTTTGAGATTACAAATGGAACTAGATAGCAGTCATAGTTAAAACATAAAAATCTATGAAACAAGAGTTTTCAAAAATTAGCTATTAGGCAGCACAAGACAGTGATTTCTGAAAAAAAGTAAAAAGTGAAACAAATAAATTGAACCCCACAAATGCTCAGCTATTATCTAATGATCCCAGGTTGGCTGCAGTATAGAAACTCAAGCAAACCAGGAAAACCATGTAAATTAATGAGACAGGGTTGAGATTTTGGAATCTGCCAACGTAGCTAGAGTCACTATGGGGAAAAGAGAGAATGAGAAATTGAGAGACACTGAAAGACGGACACATCCAGAGAAATTCAGAGATCTATACAGGTCCCATATGGATTCCTCAGCTAACTACAAAACTGCATGGATTGGGCTTCCCAGGTGGCACTATGGTAAAGAACCTGCCTGCCAATGCAGGAGATGTAAGAGACACTGGTTTGATTCCTGGGTCGGGAAGATCCCCTGAAGGAGGAAATGGCAACCCACTCCAGTAGTCTTGCCTGGATAATCCCATGGACAGAGGAGCCCTGCAGGCTATAACCAGCCCATAAGGTTGCACAGAGTCAGACATGACTGAAGCAACTTAGCACACACACAAATATATGTGAGGAAACTGACTCAAAGCCTTGGATTAAGCCATTTGAAAGCATTCAAGATAACAATCCTTAGAGCAGAAGGCCTTAAATAGTATCTGTCTCCACCAAATGCATTTGAAAGCTTCATGATTAACCAGGATTGGAGTAATCAGAAAATAATTGACTATTAGGAAGAAAAAAATTAGACCGACACTAAAAGGGTTCTGGTTTCTACTAATGAAGCAAAAAAGCAAGCCTCAAATGATCAAAATGTTTCCAAATAAGCTAACTGTATCTCACAAGAAAAGTTCAAAACTATTCCCAGAAATACAAGAATATTCTACCCAACAACAACAACAAAAACAGTTACAAAGGCTGACAATCTGTTAACAATTTCCAGTCACACCAAAACCCAGGAATTAGGCCTTATGCTAAAGCTGAAACTCCAGTACTTTGGCCACCTCATGTGAAGAGTTGACTCATTGGAAAAGACTCTGATGCTGGGAAGGATTGGGGGCAGGAGGAGAAGGGGACGACAGAGGATGAGATGGCTGGATGGCATCACCGACTCGATGGACGTGAGTTTGAGTGAACTCCGGGAGTTGGTGATGGACAGGGAGGCCTGGCATGCTGCGATTCATGGGGTCGCAAAGAGTCGGACACGACTGAGCGACTGAACTGAATTGAACTGAACTGAGGGCTGATAGAGAGATTAATGACTCAACAAAAGGCTCAAAAGACAGATAATGTAATTAATAGATAAAAGTTATTTTGATTGCATTCTGTATGTCTTAGAGGCTTCTTTGGCAGTTCAGCAGTAAACAATCTACCGGCAATGCAGGAACCCAAATTTCACCCCTGGATGGGGAAGATCCCCTGGGGAAGGAATGGCAACCCACTCCAGCATTCTTGCCTGGAGAATTCCATGGGCTACAGTCAATGGGGTTGCAAAGAGCCAACACGACTGAGCAACTAACTCACACACAATGTCTAAGACAGAAAATGAGCATGCCAAGTATTAACATGGATGACAGAAAACCCATATAGAATTTTTGGAAATGAAAACGAAAGTGTCTGAGACATAAAACACACTGTGTAGGATCAGTAGAAAATGAAATAGTGTAAAAGAAGATTACCTGAAGACAAAACAATGGAAATTAACCAAACTGAAAAGGAATGAAAATTCATTTCACTTTCATTTCTTTCAATATCTTTCTCTCACTGTTGCATATCAGTGATGCATGGAACAAATTTAAAAGTCCAGTATATGTATAATTGTAGCTCCTGAAGGAGAGGCTGCATAGGTGCCCCGAGAAAACATATTTGAAGAAATAATTGCTGAAGTTTTTAAAGTTTGATTTTCCCAAAGTATTGAATTGCCAAAAAGATGTAAGATACTGCAGAAAAACCGGAACGAACTTTTTGGCCAACTCAGTATATACTCATAGATCCGAAAAGTGTAATGAATACCAAATATAAGAACTATGAACAATTATATCAAGTCATAAAATTTTAAAACTGCTTAAAACTAATGATAAAAAAAATCTAAAAGTGGCTAGAAAAAAATCATTACATATAGAGCAAAAATTATAACAATAAAAGGCCTCTTGCTGGAAATATCTGCCATGTCAGAAACATGGAGCAACATTTTTAAAGTACTAATGAATAACTAAACACTATAAGCCTTGAATTCTATGCCCAGTGAAAACATTTTTCAGAAACAAAGGCCAAATGAATAGTATTCATAAATAAGAAAACTGATATAATTTATTATCAACAACATGAGAAAATATTAAAGAAGTTTTATAATGCCAAGAAAAGTGATACATTGGGATCTACATAATGAAATGCAAAGCACAAGGAAAACACAGGAAAATATAAAAGATGGTTTGTCTGTTTTTAATGATGAACTAATTTAGAAGATAAATTTCTTTCTAAAGAATAATAATATATTTTACTATTGGTAACATATGTTGAACTGTGAAGAAAGCTGAGCACCGAAGAATTGATGCTTTTGAACTGTGGTGTTGGAGAAGACTCTTGAGAGTCCCTTGGACTGCAAGGAGATCCAACCAGTCCATTCTGAAGGAGATCAGCCCTGGGATTTCTTTGGAAGGAATGATGCTAAGGCTGAAACTCCAGTACTTTGGCCACCTCATGCCAAGAGTTGACTCACTGGAAAAGACTCTGATGCTGGGAGGGATTGGGGGCAGGAGGAGAAGGGGATGACAGAGGATGAGATGGCTGGATGGCATCACTGACTCGATGGACGTGAGTCTGAGTGAACTCCGGGAGTTGGTGATGGACAGGGAGGCCTGGCGTGCTGCGATTCATGGGGTCACAAAGAGTCGGACACGACTGAGCGACTGAACTGAACTGAACTGAATATATGTTGACATAAAAATTATGACAAAAACAGCACAAATTCTGGGAGAGAGGGAATGAAAGTTTAATGCTTTAAAGATATTACACTACATGTTAAGTAGTAAATATTACTTACACATAGACTATAATGAGTTAAAAAGTATAGAGTACTATAAACCTTAAGTCAACCACTAGAAAACAAAATAAAATGATATACCTAAGACAATGAAGGAGACGAAATAATAAAATATACACAATTAATCCAAAATAAGGCAGAAAAAAAAAGAGAACAAAGGACATATTGGACAAATACAACAAACAGTTTTAAACATAAACATCCCAATTATATTATTAAATTTAAATGGTTAAAACACTGTGATTAAAAGACAGGGATGGTTAAATAGCATTGAAAGGAGAGATTCAACTCTTTATAAATAAAGACAAATAGAGAAAATCGGTAGAAAAAATATATACCATGATAATGATTAATAACAAACTGCTGCTGCTGCAGAGATAATATGGATCATTTAATGGAAACAGGATTAATTCATCTAGAGGACATTAAAAAACCTTAAAAGTTTATATACTTTGAAGAATTTCAAAATGAATGAAACAAAAAACTGATGGAGCTCAAAGGAGAAATGGGCAAATACATTACAGTTGGAGGTTTCAATATTTTCATAATAATTGACAGGAAAAAATACAAAGTCAGTAAGAACAAAGAGATCTTGACAATACTTTTGACCAACATGACTTACCTGAAATTAAAAGAACACTCTACCCAATGGTACTGTACCCAACCTAGATAGCATATTCAAAAGCAGAGACATTACTTTGCCAACAAAGGTCCGTCTAGTCAAGGCTATGGTTTTTCCAGTGGTCATGTATGGATGTGAGAGTTGGACTGTGAAGAAGGCTGAGTGCCGAAGAATTGATGCTTTTGAACTGTGGTGTTGGAGAAGACTCTTGAGAGTCCCTTGGACTGCAAGGAGATCCAACCAGTCCATTCTGAAGGAGATCAGCCCTGGGATTTCTTTGGAAGGAATGATGCTAAAGCTGAAACTCCAGTACTTTGGCCACCTCATGTGAAGAGTTGAGTCATTGAAAAAGACTCTGATGCTGGGAGGGATTGGGGGCAGGAGGAGAAGGGGACGACAGAGGATGAGATGGCTGGATGGCATCACTGACTCAATGGACATGAGTCTGAGTGAACTCTGGGAGTTGGTGATGGACAGGGAGGCTTGGCGTGCTGCAATTCATGGGGTCGAAGAGTCGGACATGACTGAGCGACTGAACTGAACTGAACTGTACCCAATGGCAACAGAATATACATTCACTGCACATTCTTTTCAATGCATATGATACATTTACCAAAATGGATTCATATTCAGGACTTTAAAACAAGTCTCAGTGAATTTAAAGGTATTCAGATCATGTTCTCTGGACAAGGTAGAAACGATTTTAAATCAACAGAAAAATCCCTGGAAAATATCCAGAAAGATCACTGGAAACTATATAACACACTTTCAAGTAGCAAAGATCAAATAAAATATCAAAAAAGAAACTGAGGTAGCTCAACTTGAATGAAAATGAAATCATAACCTATTCAAATTTATTTGACAGCTCTAAGGCAGTGCCTAGACAGAATCATATGGCAATAAATGCTTAAATTATAAAACAAAGATGAAAAAGTGATAATCTAAGAAATCAGGAAAAAAGAAATTACAAAATCTGAAGTTAGAATAAAGGAAATGCTAAAGAGCAAATGGAAATCCATGAGCTATCTTAAGAAAATATAGAAAAAAATCAGTAAAATTAAAAAGCAGTTCTTTGAGAAGATTCATAATATTTGTAAGTCTCTAGGCAGACTTTCTAGGACAAAAAAAGAGATGTAAAATATTATCAATATCTAGAATGAGAAAAAGGACATCTTTTAACAGATGTTAAAAGAATAGGAAAAAATTATTAGGCTTCCCAGGTGGTTCAGTGGTAAAGAATCTGCCTGTCAATGCGGGAGACACAGGAGACATGGGTTCAATCCCTGGGTCAGGAAGGTGTCCTGGAGTAGGAAATGGCAACCTGACTAAGTATTCTTGCCAGGAAAATTCTATGAACAGAGGAGCATGGTGGGCTACAGTCCATGAGGTCACAAAGAGTTGAACACAACTGACCAACCAAGCACACATGCAAGAAAATATTATGTATAATCTTATGACAATAAATTTAAAAACTCAGATGAAATGGGCACACTGAGGAAAGATTACCACAGTACATTCATGCTTACCTGGGAAATCCCATGGACAGAGGAGCCTGGCATGCTACAGTCCATGGGGGTCACAAGAGTCAGACACGACTTAGTGACTAAACCACCATCCATTCATAAATAAATAACTTGAATAGCCATATGTCTATTGAAGATATTGAACTTGTAGCTAAGTACTCCCAGCAGAAATTTTCCGTCTCGGATGGCTTTACTGGTAAAATAGATCAAATATTTTTAAAAGATAGAATATTAATTTTACACAGTACATCCACAAAAGTGTAGGAAAAGGACTACTATCCAACTCGTTTTATGAGGTCAAGTATTACCTTGATACCAAAATTAGAAAAATAGATTACAAAAGAGAATTATAGCTAATGGACTTTATGAATATACCTGCAAAAATATTCAAAAAATTTTCAAAATGTTAGTAGAGCAATAGAAAAAGCATAACCCATCAAAAAAAAAAAAAAGTCAAGAACAATATGGCAGAGGTGTACATGGATGTGGAGTACATCTCTCTCCACAGATACATCAGGAATACAATACTTCTGTGTCTAAAGTGGATGAAAAACACCAGCTGAAAGTGGACAGAAGTACCTGACCAGTGGAAAAGAATATATGCTGCTGCTAAGTCACTTCAGTCATGTCCGACTCTGTGTGACCCCATAGACGGCAGCCCACCAGGCTCCCCCGTCCCTGGGATTCTCCAAGCAAGAACACTGGAGTGGGTTGCCATTTCCTTCTCCAATGCATGAAAGTGAAAAGTGAAAGTGAAGTCGCTCAGTCATATCCGACTCTTAGTGACCCCATGGACTGCAGCCTACCAGGCTCCTCCATCCATGGGATTTTCCAGGCAAGAGTACTGGAGTGAGGTGCTATTGCCTTCTCCAAAAGAATATATAGAACCATGCAAAACTAGATAGGATGAAGAACTAGAGGGGGAAATGGAGTGTTAGTAGGACTGGACCTGCCCTTTGTGGGTGGGGGAACTGAAGCAGAGGTCCAATCCCCACATTGGGGCAATTGTCTGAGTCAGAGGAGAAACATTTAAGTCTGAGAGTAAAACAGCTGATCTGTGGCAGCCTAAATGGAATGAGAAGCAGACAGTCCTTGCTGTAACCATATATACCCTGGACAGGGTTGCAGGTCCCCTGGAAGGCACAGCAGCTGGGAGCTGGAGTTGAGGGATTATGGAACAATCCCAGGGCGAGGGCTGCTGTTGACTGTGGAGAGATGGATCAAGGGGATGTGAGGGTGGAGACTGTGGTGGGAAATGCCTGTGGAGGAAAAGCTGGGCAGCCATGGAAGCAAGGTGATTTTGCTGAGTCACGCATAGTGGGTGGAGCCATCTTCACACCTGTCTCTCCCCACATGCCAGCATGGCAGCTGAACAATAGACAGGCTGGCCCATCAAATGCCTGATGCACTGAACTACAGAGTAAGGCCCCAGTCAGGGGGCCCTTCTATGTGCCTGATGCACCTAACAGCAGAGAAGGACTCCAGGCAAGGGAGCCTTCTAAGTGCCTGAATGTGAGGAGCTATGGAAAAAGACTGGTGAAAGAGGTCTTCTGATTGCCAGCCACAAGAGGCTCAAAAAAAGACTCTGACAGAGTCATAATTCCTGCAGCGGAGGCAGTCTATGTCCCTGCACACTGCCGTCAGGGTCCCCAGAAGCCAAGCAGCTCCACCGCCTTTGCGCTCAACCCTCACTGGGGCAGAGCTGCCACAGGCAAAAAAAATATCTTGCATCTATGCGTGTAGGGTTGCTTCAGTCATGTCTGGACTCTTTGCAACCCTGTAGACTGTGGCCTGCCAGGCTTCTCTGTCAGGGAGGGGGGTTCTCCAGGTAAACATATTGGAGCATACTGACCAATACTTGTTGCCATACCCTTCTAAAGAAGCATATTTCTTCCCGCCCAAGTCACCAACTCCACTGAGTACCTGGTGCTGCCATAACCCCTGAAAACCAGCAGCTGCACCACCTCCATACGTGGCCTTCACAGGGGCAAACCCAAGTGCTCCAGGGCAACCTCAGGAGCAAACCCCAGTGGATGACACACATGTGGAGAGGGAAATAAAACCACAATTGGAACCCAGGGGCAGTGTGGCTAAGGAAGAAGACCCAAAACCTTCCCACCTGCTGTACAAGCTGCAGATTAAATCCTTATGATTAACTAGGTAGACTCTGTCTATGGATATATATAAGAGATCATTGAGAGCTCCCACAAAAGAAAACGCACTGGTTCTAATAGCTATGGACATTGGAGGCAGGAACACACAGGAGTAGGACCAGATTAGAATCAGAGCTGCCCCACAGCAGGTCAGAGATCAGCACAGTGTTGGAGGGCACCCTAGAGTGGTGAGATGGACCGTGACTCAAGCAAGGGAAAGGACTCTGATAGCAGTGATTCAAGAAAAACATTTACTATTCGTGCGTTTTGACTTGTTCTGTAGATTCTTTTGGATTTTTTTCCCCCTTTTTTTCCCGCCCTCTGTTGTAATTATCAATTTTATTGGCACTCTGAAATCTAATGAAACTTTTGAGTTTTTTTTTTTTCCTCAGTCTCATATTTTATTGTTATAAACCTCTGCCTCTACGTTGGGCTTTTGCAGTTCTGTGGAGTTTTCTTCTTTTTTCTCTTTTTTTAATTTTAATTTTTTTAGACCTATTATTATATTTTTCTACTTTTATTCCTTTGTTTGCCTTTCCTACTGTTATTTTCCCCTGGGTGTTAATCTTTAATGTATATAAATATTCTTCATCTATCTCTATTTAACTGCATATCTATTCTTTCTTTTCTTTCTTTCATTTCCTCTTAACATAATTGTTAGTTTTGTTTTCATTGCTTTATTCCCCACTTGGCACCTTGCTTTAGTTTTTTTTTTCAGTTTGTGTTTTAGTTAGATTTGTTCTTAACTGGTATATATTATTTTTGATATTCTTTGTTCGCCAGGTCAATCTACTGTACTTAATTTTTGTTGGACTGTTTTGACTTTGCTCAGGGGTGTATATGTATATGTGTATATTCCATTATTTTAATTATTATTTGCCTGATTTTGTAACTGCCATTTGTCTGGGGTTCATCTTTGGTTTCTTGTTTTGGGATATTTGTTTTACTCTCACTTAATGTCATGACAAACCACTGTGGAATCTTTGTTCCTAATCAGAGATCAAGTCCTGAGCCTTTGGAGTGGGAGCACTGACTTCAAGACCCTAGACTACCAGAGAACTAACCCTAGGAGTATCAAATAGTAAAATCTCACATGAAGGAAACCGCTTGAATACCAAACCTGGCATCATCCAACCACCAGAAGCACCTGTGCAGGACACATCATCTAAACAATAAATAAAACAAAAATACAAACCCAGTCATCAGCAGACAAGATTACCCCCTTACTCACCCTTGCCTATCAGAGGAAAAACAAACAAACAAATAAAACTCAGCACAAATCTCACCCTATAGGAACCTCACACAAACCACTGGACCAGGCAGGGAGAAACCAAAAGGAAGAAAGAATTAAACCTTGAAGCCTGGGAAAAGGAGACCTCAAACACAATAAGTTAAAAAAAAAAAATGAAAAGGCAGAGAAATACTACACAAATTAAGGAACAAACTAGAAACACAGAAGTCCAAATAAATGAAGAGGAAATAGGCAAGAGAGAGAGAGATCAGACGCTCAGGCATGTCGAACTCTTTGTGACCCCATGAATCGCAGCATGCCAGGCCTACCTGTCCATCACCAACTCCGGGAGTTCACTCAGACTCACGTCCATCAAGTCAGTGATGCCATCCAGCCATCTCATCCTCTGTCGTCCCCTTCTCCTCCTGCCCCCAAACCCTCCCAGCATCAGAGTCTTTTCCAATGAGTCAACTCTTCGCATGAGGTGGAGTTTCAGCTTTAGCATCATTCCTTCCAAAGAAATCCCAGGGCTGATCTCCTTCAGAATGGACTGCTTGGATCTCCTTGTAGTCCAAGGGACTCTCAAGAGTCTTCTCCAACACCACAGTTCAAAAGCATCAATTCTTCAGCGCTCAGCCTTCTTCAGAGTTCAACTCTCACATCCATACATGACCACAGGAAAAACCATAGCCTTGACTAGACGAACCTTTGTTCCAAAGTAATGTCTCTGCTTTTGAATATGCTATCTAGGTTGGTCATAACTTTCCTTCCAAGGAGTAAGCGTCTTTTAATTTCATGGCTACAGTCACCATCTGTAGTGATTTTGGAGCCCAGAAAAATAAAGTCTGACACTGTTTCCACTGTTTCCCCATCTATTTCCCATGAAGTGATGGGACCAGATGCCATGATCTTTGTTTTCTGAATGTTGAGCTTTAAGCCAACTTTTTCACTCTCCACTTTCACTTTCATCAAGAGGCTTTTGAGTTCCTCTTCACTTTCTGCCATAAGGGTGGTGTCATCTCCATATCTGAGGTTATTGATATTTCTCCCGGCAATCGTGATTCCAGCTTGTGTTTATTCCAGTCCAGCATGAGTCCAGTACTCATGATGTACTCTGCATATAAGTTAAATAAACAGGGTGACAATATATAGCCTTGACAAATTCCTTTTCCTATTTGGAACCAGTCTGTTGTTCCAGGTCCAGTTCTAACTGTTGCTTCCTGACCTGCATACAAATTTCTCAAGAGGCAGATCAGGTGATCTGGTATTTCCATCTATTTCAGAATTTTCCACAGTTTATTGTGATCCACATAGTCAAAGGCTTTGGCATAGTCAATAAAGCAGAAATAGATGCTTTTCTGGAACTCTCTTGCTTTTTCCATGATCCATCGGATGTTGGCAATTTGATCTCTGGTTCCTCTGCATTTTCTAAAACCAGCTTGAACATCAGGAAGTTCACGGTTCACATATTGCTGAAGCCTGGCTTGGAGAATTTTGAGCAGTCCTTTACTAGCGTGTGAGATGAGTGCAATTGTGCAGTAGTTTGAGCATTCTCTGGCATTGCCTTTCTTTGGGATTGGAATGAAAACTGACCTTTTCCAGTCCTGTGGCCACTGAAGTGTTTTCCAAATTTGCTGGCATATTGAGTGCAGCACTTTCATAGCATCAACTTTCAGGATTTGGAATAGCTCCTCTGGAATTCCATCACCTCCACTAGCTTTGTTCGTAGTGATGCTTTCTAAGGCCCACTTGACTTCACATTCCAGGATGTCTGGCTCTAGGTGAGTGATCACACCATCATGATTATCTGGGTTGTGAAGATCTTTTTTGTACAGTTCTTCTGTATATTCTTGCCATCTCTTCTTAAGATCTTCTGCTTCTGTTAGGTCCATACCATTTCTGTCCTTTATCAAGCCCATCTTTGGATGAAATGTTCCTTCGGTATCTCTGATTTTCTTGAAGAGATCCCTAGTCTTTAACATTCTGTTGTTTTCCTCTATTTCTTTGCATTGATCACTGAAGAAGGCTTTCTTATCTCTTCTTGCTATTCTTTGGAACTCTGCATTCAGATGTTTATATCTTTCCTTTTCTCCTTTGCTTTTCGCTTCTCTTCTTTTCACAGCTATTTGTAAGGCCTCCCCAGACAGCCATTTTGCTTTTTTGCATTTCTTTTCCATGGGGATGGTCTTGATCCCTGTCTCTTGTACAGTGTTACGAACCTCATTCCACAGTTCATCAGGCACTCCATCTATCAGATCTAGGCCCTTAAATCTATTTCTCACTTCCACTGTATAATCCTAAGGAAATAGGCAAACTACCTGAAAATGAATTCAGAATAATGATAGTAAAGATGATCAAAAACCTTGAAAACAAAATGGAGAAAATGCAAGAATCAATTAACAAAGACCTAGAAGAATTAATAAAACATATAGAGATGAACAGCACAATTACTGAAATTAACAATACTCTGGAAGGAATCAATAGCAGGATATCTGAAGCAGAAGAACAAATCAGTGAGCTGGAAAATAAAATGATAGAAATAACTTCTGAAGAGCATAATAAAATAAAAAGAATGAAAAGAACTGAGGAAAATAGTCTCAGAGACCTCTTGGACAATATCAAATGCATGAACATTAGAATTATAGGCATCTCAGAAGAAGAAGAGAAAAAGAAAGGGTATGAGAAAATTTTTGAAGAGATTATAGTTGAAAATTTACCCAACATGGAAAAAGAAATAGTCAATCAAGTCCAAGAGGCACAGAGTCCCAAACAGGAAAAACCCAAGGAGAAACATGGAAGACACAAACTAATCAAATTGACAAAGACTAAACACAGAGAAAGAATATTAAAAGCAGCAAGACAGAAGCAACAAGTAACATACACGGGAAACCCCATATGCTTAACAACTAATCTTTCAGCAGAAACTCTACAGGCCAAAAGGGAATGTCAGGATATATTTAAAGTACTGAAAGGGAAAAATCTACAACCATGATTACTGTCCCCAGCAAGGATCTCATTCAAAATTGATGGAGAAATAAAAGGCTTTTCAGACAAGCAAAAGTTAAAAGAAGTCAGTACCACCAAACCAGCTTTAAAACAAATGTTAAAGGGACTTATATAGTCAAGAAATACAAGAGAAAAAAATCTACCAAATCAACCCCAAACAATTAAGAAAATGGCAATAGGACCATATATATATGAATAACTACTTTAAATGTAAATGGATTAAATGCTCCAACCAAAAGACACAGCCTGGATGATTGTATACAAAAAAAAAAAGGACCCATATATGCTGTCTACAAGAAACCCATTTCAGACCTAAAGACACATAGAGATTGAAAGTGAGAGAATGGAAATATATATTCTATGCAAATGGGAAACAAAAGAAAGCGGGAGTAGCAATCCTCATATCAGACAGAATAGACCTTAAAATAAAGAAGATTACAAGAGATAAGGAAGGACACTACATAATGATCAAGCTATCAATCCAAGAGGAAGACATGACAATTGCAAATATCTATGCACCCAATATAGAAGCACCTCAATACATAAGACAAACACTAACAGACATAAAAGGAGAAATTGATGTAACACAATAATAGTAGGAGACTTTAACCCCCTACTCACACTGATGGACAGATAATCAAAACAGAAAATTAATAAGGAAACACAAGTCTTAAATGATACATTAGATGAGATGGATCTCATTGATATTGTCAGGAACCCATAGGTGCATGGGTTTATTTCTGGGCTTTCTGTCTTGTTCCATTGGTCTATATTTCTGCTTCTGTGCCAGTACCATACAGTCTTGATGAGTGTAGCTTTGTAGTATAATCTGAAGTCAAGAAGGTTGATTCCTCCAGCTCCATTCTTCTTTCTCAAGACTGCTTTGGCTAGTCATGGGTCTTTTGTGTTTCCATACGAATTGTGAAATTTTTTGTTCTAGTTCTGTGAAAAATGCCATTGGTGATTTGATAGGGATCACACTGAATCTGTAGATTGCACCTATGGGTTCCTTATTTTTGACAAAGGAGGCAAGAATATACAGCGGGGCAAAGACAGCCTCTTCATAAACGGTGCTGGGAAAACTGGACAGCTACATGTAAAAGAATGAAATTGGAACACTTTCTAACACCTCACACAAAGATAAACTCAAAATGGATTAAAGACCTAAATGTAAGACCAGAAACTATAAAAGTCTTAGAGGAAAACATAGGCAGAACACTCAATGACATAAATCAAAGCAAGATCCTCTATGACCACCTCCTAGAGTAATGGAAATAAAAACAAAGTAAACAAGTGGGACCTGATTAAACCTGAAAGCTTTTGCACAGCAAAGGAAACTATAAGCAAGGTGAAAAGACAACCCTCAGAATGGGAGAAAATAATAGAAAATTAAATAACTGACAAATGATTACTTTCCAAATTATACAAGCAGCTTATACAACTCAATACCAGAAAGACAAACAATCCAATCAAAAAGTGGGAAAAAAGACCTAAACAGACATTTCTCCAAAGAAGACGTATAGATGGCTAACAAACACATTAACAGATGCTCAATATTGCTCATTATTAGAGAAATGCAAATCAAAACTACAATGAGATATCACCTCACAGCGGTCAGAATGGCCCTCATCAAAAAGTCTACAAACAATAAATGCTGGAGAGGGTGTGGAGAAAAGGGAACACACTTGCACCGTTGGTGGGAATGTAAATGGATACAGCCACTATGGAAGACGGTGTGGAGATTCCTTAAAAAACTAGGAATAAAACCACCATATGACCCAGCAGTCTCACTCCTAGGCATATACCCTAAGGAAATCAAAATTGAAAGAGAAACAGGTATCCCATTGTCCACTGCAGCACTATTTACAACAGCTAGAACATGGAAGCAACATAGATGTCCATGGACAGATGAATGGATAAAGAAGCTGTGTTACATATATACACAATGGATTATTACTCAGCCATTAAAAGGAACACATTTGAGTTCTAATGAGGTGGATGAACCTAGAACCTATTATACAGAGTGAAGTGAGTCAGAAAGAGAAAAATAAATATCGTATTCTAACGCATATATACGAAATCTAGAAAAATGGTACTGAAAAGTTTATTTACAGGGCAGCAATGGAGAAATAGACACAGAGAACAGACTTATGGACATGGGGAGAGGGGAGGAGAGGATGAGATGTATGGAAAGAGTAACATGGAAACTTACATTACCATATGTGAAACAGATAGCCAATGGTAATTTGCTGCATGGCTCAGGAAACTCAAACAAGGGCTCTGTATCAATCTAGAGGGGTGGGATAGGGTGGGAGATGGGAGGGAGGTTCAAAAGGGAGGGGATATATGTATACACAAGGCTGATTCATGTTGAGGTTTGACAGAAAACAACAAACTTGTGTAAAGCAATTATCCTTCAATAAAAAAATTAAAAAAAAAGATTTATCCCTGGAATGAAAAATTAGGTTGATTTGTAGAAAATCTATCAATTCAAAATAAAAGTCATCATCTCATCTCGAGATGCCAACAAAGAATCAAACAATAATCAACATTCATTCCTGATAGATATTCTCAGCAAGCTGGGGCTAGAAGTTAGCTTCTTTAAACTGATAAAGTGAATCTATAAAAAAAAAAGAAAACCCAACACCGAATAGCATGCAGTAGTGAAATGCCGGAGTACAGCTCCAGCAGCCAGGGATTCAACCTGAAGAGATAAATGGTGTCGGCGAGTAATGAGACAGCCTCTCAGTTTTCTTGGACTGCCTATTTATTTCAAGTTTAAGATTCTCTTTTATACTTTTACAAAAACATTAGGTCAGAGGTTTGACATTTTCAGTTCCCCCTCTCCCAGATTTATTATCTTCATAAATCACTGTTGCTCTTCAAACAGAGTTCCTGCTTCAGGGATTCTCTCTGAATCAGCTTTACCATCTATTATCTACTTCCTCTAATGTGTCCTATAGTTAACTTGTGATTACATTGTAACTCATGCTACATTCCTCAGTTTACTACTTATCTTCCTAAATCCTGTTTGCCCCTAACATCCTGAGCTCACTATCTCTTAAAAAAGCTTCTAGCTATAGTGTCTCTAAAAATTTCTAACTTCTATAAGCTATAGTAAAATATGCTAACTTTACAACATTCCTTAAGTCTTTAACTTCTATTTTAATTATTTATAAGCCCTAAATTCGGTAAACGCCTTTGCCGTAAACATTCTCCTCACAAATAGGCTTCAGATAGCAATCCCTCCCATGGTCTCAAGCTACGGCCTATGTGCTCATCCTGGAACACTCTTTTGTAAAAGTCCTTGAACAAACGTCAATGATTAACTTTATGAATTATTTTCTGAGCACATCTGCAGAAGGCTTTGTGCCTTCTCATGCTCCCCTCAAGAACAATAAGCACCTTAATATTCCTTTTCAGTCAACTCAGCTGAGGAAAGGAAAAGACAAGTCAGAATTACAAGGCCTAACTCCTTCATCCCAGGACCGTGCCTGCGGAATGAGGAGAGGGGTCTGGGGCCATGCCTCCATTTTCTCAGTAATGCCTAATGCAGCTCCCTACAGTGAACAGCTGAATTGCTTTCCTTATGAGCACAGAAAAGGATGTCTGCTCTTGTCATTTATATTCAACATTGTTCTTGCAATTTTATTGTGCAATAAGGCACACACAAAAATTAAATTAAAATGTTATTGAACTAAAGACAAAAGCTGTCTTAATTCTCAGAAAACATAATTTTAGAAAAAGCTCCATGAATCTACAGAAAGCAATTAGAACAGGTTTTTTGGATCTAATATTGGTATAGAAAAATCAACTTTGTTCTATATAGTAGCAAATGTCAGAAATCAACTTTTTTTTTTTAATCTGGGAGAAAATAAAGTAACCATAAACAAATTCAAAGAGATATTATTTTCATGAATTGGTGGATTGGAAGTCCTAACAAGTTTTGTTTCATTTTCTTATGTTTGCTTAACAGAAATTGGCAACTAATTTTAAAGTTTAGTGTAAGGACCTGTAATTGGAAAATAATTTTGTAAAAGAAGAACAAATGTGAAGTGTAAAAAATTCCTGGATTCCAGAATTACTATAAAAGATTTTCATGAGGATGACATGCCTATTCAACAACACTGCTGCTGCTGCTGCTAAGTCGCTTCAGTCGTGTCCGATTCTGTGCGACCCCATAGACGGCAGCCCACCAGGCTCCCCCGTCCCTAGGATTCTCCAGGCAAGAACACTGGAGTGGGTTGCCATTCCCTTCCCAATGCATGAAAGTGAAAACTGAAAGTTAAGTCGCTAAGTGGTGTCCGACTCGTAGCAACCCCATGCACTGCAGCCTACCAGGCTCCTCTGTCCATGGAATTTTCCAGGCAAGAGTACTGGAGTGGGTTGCCCTTGCCTTCTCTGATTCAACAACACTAGTGGGATAAATAAGTTAGAAATAAGATTAAGAAAGTAATTGCTTCTGTTTTAATGACATGCCTAACCCCACACTGATAGTTAACACATTATATAAAAGAAAACATAGCAAATATGTACAAAGTTACTTATATTTTAATGATATGTGTGTGTATAGCTGAAAATATAATAGAAAAAGTTGTAAGCTCTGAGGAAAGGGAATTTATGGAAGCAAGTACACAGTTGGAAAATGCTCAATCATTATTCAATAGATTAACACAAATTAAAACCATGATAAGAAACAACTCTGCACCCATTACAAAGACTAAAATTTTGAAAACTTAAGTTGTTTCCATGAAGTCAAATATACACTGACCAAATGGCTGTTGTTATTACCATGACAGTAGGATTTCCAGTAATTTTATTTATCTTTCATTATGATAATTTCTACAATATTCTTGCACTAAATATACAAGTAAAATAATGCCTACAAGTAAATATAATGGAGATAGAACTTAGAGTAGATAGAAGAAGTTCAGTTCAGTTCAGTCGCTCAGTCATGTCCAACTCTTTGCAACCCCATGAATTGCAGCATGCCGGGCCTCCCTGTCTATGACCAACTCCCGGAGTACACCCAAACTCATGTGCATCAAGTCAGTGATGCCATCCAGCCATCTCATCCTCTGTCGTCCCCTTCTTCTCCTGCCCCCAATCCCTCCCAGCATCCAGGTCTTTTCCAATGAGTCAATTTTTCACATGAGGTGGCCAAAGTACTGGAGTTTCAGCCTCAGCATCAGTCCTTCGAATGAACATCCAGGACTGGTCTCCTTTAGGAAGGACTGGTTGGATCTCCTTGCAGTCCAAGGGACTCTCAAGAGTCTTCTCCTACACCACAGTTCAAAAGCATCAATTCTTTGGTGCTCAGCTTTCTTCACAGTCCAACTCTCACATCCATGCATGACTGCTGGAAAAACCATAGCCTTGACTAGATGGACCTTTGTTGGCAAAGTAATATCTCTGCTTTTTAATATGCTATCCAGGTTGGTCATAACTTTCCTTCCAAGGAGTAAGCGACCCAGATAATCACAATGGTGTCATCACTCACCTAGAACCAAACATCCTGGAATGTGAAGTCAAGTGGTCCTTAGAAAGCATCACTATGAACAAAGCTAGTGGAGGTGATGGAATTCCAGTGGAGCTATTCCAAATCCTGAAAGATGATGCTGTGAAAGTGCTGCACTCAATATGCCAGCAAATTTGGAAAACTCAGCAGTGGCCACAGGACTGGAAAAGGTCAGTTTTCATTCCAATCCCAAAGAAAGGCAATGCCAAAGAATGCTCAAACTACCGCACAATTGCACTCATCTCACACACTAGTAAAGTAATGCTCAAAATTCTCCAAGCCAGGCTTCAGCAATACATGAACCGTGAACTTCCAGATGTTCAAGCTGGTTTTAGAAAACGCAGAGGAAGCAGAGATCAAATTGCCAACATCCGCTGAATCATGGAAAAAGCAAGAGAGTTCCAGAAAAGCATCTATTTCTGCTTTATTGACTATGCTAAAGCCTTTGACTGTGTGGATCACAATAAACTGTGGAAAATTCTGAAAGATGGGAATACCAGGCCACCTGACCTGCCTTTTGAGAAATCTATATGCAGGTCAAGAAGCAACAGTTAGAACTGGACATGGAACCGCAGACTGGTTCCAAATAGGAAAAGGAGTATGTCAAGGCTGTATATTGTCACCCTGCTTATTTAACTTCTATGCAGAGTATATCATGAGAAACGCTGGACTGGAAGAAACACAAGCTGGAATCACGATTGCCGGGAGAAATATCAATAACCTCAGATATGCAGATGACATCACCCTTATGGCAGAAAGTGAAGAGGAACTCAAAAGCCTCTTGATGAAAGTGCAAGAGGAGAGTGAAAACGTTGGCTTAAAGCTCAACATTCAGAAAACTAAGATCATGGCATTTTGTCCCATCGCTTCATGGGAAATAGATGGGGAAACAGTGGAAACAGTGTCAGACTTATTTTTGGGCTCCAAAATCACTGCAGATGGTGATTACATCCATAAAATCAAAAGACGCTTACTCCTTGGAAGGAAAGTTATGACCAACCTAGATAGAGGCACGGTGGCAGCAAACAGAAAGGAAGTTGAAAGGGGAAAAAAACCCATTCAACCTTATGAAATTTCAGTGTGTAAAATTAAAAGGCAATTACATGATAGTAAAACTTGAAGGGGCTTTCCTGGTGGCTCAGACAGTAAAGAAACTGCCTGCAGTGCAGGAGACTGGAGTTCAATCCCTGGGTGGGGAGGATCCCCTGGAGAAAGGAATGGCTACCTACTCCAGTAATCTTGCTTGGATAATTCCATGGACAGTGGAGCCTGGCGGGCTATACAGTCCATGGGTAGCAAAGAGTCAGACATGACTGAGCACTAACACAGACACACACAAAACTTAAAAGAGAAATACAGATTACGGATATGCATATGAAAAAAAGGACTAATAATGATTTCAAAAGATTGATGATAAATATAAGGAAAAAGGTAAAATACACCGGGTGATGCGAGGCTAAGAACAATGCAGAATGCATCATCAAATTCCGGAGAATGCTGCATTACATATCCAAGTCAGTGAGGAAAATGGAACTTTTTAATCCAGCAGGAGCCTATGTAAGCATCTCTCTTCTTCAGTATTATTCACATTTCCTGATTTTGAAAACTATAAGCATATACTATAATGAATCACAAACCTTAATTGTGTGTTGGTTTGGTGAAAGTAAGAGGATGCTTTAAAATTGTGTTTTTAATAGAAGTAGCTGGAGCCAGTGCAAAATAAATTTTAATCTTTTCAGCCAGTTGTGGATTTATTGAAAATGCTCCAAAAGCTGAAAGTAAACAAGAAAATAGACTAGTTTACTTGAGTTCTGTCTTGCCTCAACTTGTCATTGTTACTTGGCTAGTTTACCTATGATTACATAATAGGGTTGCTATCTTTACCATATATTCCAAAGTGGTCTCTAAAGGTTTTCTCTACAATTTACTCTGCACACTAACACAAGATTAATTTCTTGGAATTCCATTTTGTTTGTCTTTTTCCCCATCTGCCTGTGGTTGCTAATTCCATTATTTAATATTCAGTGACACCTGTTGTTTTATTTCATTAGTAAAAAATCTGGGTAAAATGAACCATTTCTCCTCCCATTGAAGAATTTCCCTTAGGCTTTCAGGATTATTTTTTTAATTTCACTTGGTTTTATTTTATATTGTAGTATAGTTGATTTATAATGTGTTAGTTTCAGGTGTATAGCAAAGTGATTAAGTGTTTTATATATATTCTTTCTCAGATTCTTTTCCCATATAGGTTATTATAAAGTATTGATCTGAGTTCCCTGCACTTTATAGTAGGTTCTTTTTGACTTTCTATTTTGTACATAATAATATGTATATGTTAATCCCAGCCTTCCTATTTATCATTCCCCCTTCACTTTTCTGCTTTGGTAATCATAAGTTTGATTTCAGAGTCTGTGAGTCCGTTTCTACTTGGTAAATAAGTTCATTTGCATTTTTTTTAGATTCCATGTATAAGTGATATCATATCATATTTGTCTTTATCTGACATCTCACTCAGTATGATAATCTCTAGGTCTCTCTATTTCATTCTTTTCAATGGCTAAGTAATATTCCATTGTAAATATGTATCACAACTTCTATATCCATTCATCTGAGATGGACATACAGGTTACTTCCATATCTTGGGTATTGTAAATAGTGCTGCAAGGAACATTGGAGTCCATGTATCTTTTTTAATTATAGTGTTGTTTTTTTCTTTATAAATGCCCAGGAGTAGAAGTGCAAGGTCACAGGATAGTTTCCTCTCTGGGCTGTTTCACCTGCTTTTGACTCCACTGATTACTTTAAATGTGGTTTACACTTACTGAGGGCCTACATATATCCTCTACTCTTTTGGCCTCTTCTCTGAAAGAGAGGCTGGGCCATCTTTCTTTCAAAAGACCATCCATATTCAAGGTGCAGTTCAACATTCTTTCTTTTTATCACAAAATCTTCCCTAATAACTGTGATCAAAGGAAATGTTTCCTTCCATGGCCACACGATTACTTTCAAGGCACAGATGCTTTTGCCTTCACAGGTCCCTTTCTCCCCACTTCCACCCCAAATCTATGTAAAAACCATATTTTGTGACTGTGTTGACATAAACATGAACATAATCCAAATGAGTTATATTCCTTTACTCTTTTGATTTTGAAAGTAATTAAATATTTTGAGGTGCCCCTAAAGTATCATGAACCCTAGGAGCCTGGCCTCCTATGCTGGGTTATTTAACTCTCTCCTTTATGCTCTCCTCATTCTGGTTCACTTGACTGACTATAAGCCTGCTGAAAGCATCATCCCTTTTGCAGCAATTCTCCATAGTGGTGATTTGTCCCCAAGGGTCATCTGGAGACATTTTGGTTATCATAACTGCAAGGACAGAAGGGGGCAATGCAAGTATCCTACTATGCACAGGGAAGCCCCAACCCTGACCCCCAGCAAAATACCAGTAGTGATGAGGGAGACAAACCTTGCCTTATTAGATTGTGAGCTTTGAGGAAATGAGATTTTTTAATGTATACATTGCAAATAACAAATACATTGCAAATAACAGCCAACAAAGTATATTTCAAATAGTAGACACACTGCACATTTAAAGAATGAATACTTGAAGTAATTAGAAATGTTTTACTGTCCAACTGAAAAGTTTTGAAGCATCTGGTCTTTCAGGATGTGAATTAATATGCCTCATAGTACCCTAGATGGGATCCCAGGCAAAGCGCAAACAAAATTCACTGGGCAGCAGAATGTCACTGATCAAAGAAACCAAACCAACCAAACTTCAGACTTTTTCTTAAGAGTATCAACACATCAACTTTCTGTTAAGAAAACACTGTAAGGGCTTCCCTGGTGGCTCAGCAGTGAGGAATCCACCTGTCAATGCAGGAGACACAGGTTTGATCCCTGATCAGGAAGATCCCACATGCCAGGGCAACTAAGCCTGTGTGCCACAACTACTGAGTCTGTGCCTTAGAGCCCAGGAGTCACAGCTACGGAGCACATGCTGCAGCTTCTGAAGCCCACATGCCCTAGATCCTGTGCTCTGCAGCATCAGAAGCCACCACAGTGAGAAGCTCACACACCCCAACTGGAGAGTAGCTCTCACTTCACAACTAAAGAAAATCCCGTGCGGCAACAGAGACCCAGCACATCCATAAATACATAAACAAAAAAATTTTTTTAAAAAAGAGAGCACTAAGGGAAAAAAACAATTTAAAACACACATGCCAAGTCTTCAGTCTTGGCAATTCCAGTTGTAGAGAATCTTAGGTAATTCTAACACATATATCTTGTTTAGAATGTGTGGTATGGTTGGAAAGATCACATTAATAGATGATCATATCCATTAATCATTTTTAAAGGATCATATACCTATATGCCATAATAAAACAATACTCACTGGCTTTTAATATTGTTCCTTTTTAGTTTGTCTGTATGTTCTAAATAATTGTAATGAGTAAGTATACTTTCTAAAATAAATTCTTTTTATTTTTTTATTTTTTTATTTTTTTTTCTCTAATTTTATTTTATTTTTAAACTTTACATAATTGTATTAGTTTTGCCAAATATCAAAATGAATCTGCCACAGGTATACATGTGCTCCCCATCCCGAACCCTCCTCCCTCCTCCCTCCCCATACCATCCCTCTGGGCCGTCCCAGTGCACCAGCCCCAAGAAAAGTTTTCTGTTATTTTAAAAATAAAAACTATAGCAAAATCACATTTCATTATTCCTTTGCATACCAGTAAGTGCTCCTTGGGAATGGCCCACATAATAAATTTGCTTTTGTCCTGTTTTCTTCACAATATAATCAATGGTGGCTGTAAGATCACATTTTAACATTTTATCAAATTGCATGAAACAAAATGAATAAAACTTGTTTTAAGTCTTTATTATAATAAGAAAGTTATCTTCATATCTTAAATTATGGACTTAAAAAGCCCTCTGTAGGGACACCTGGATCATAAGAACTAACATTGATTCCACACTTCCTATTTGTTAGTTACTAACTTGTTACCTTCTAAGCACCACTTCTTTCCATGCTCACAAAATACCTTTGACCTAAGTGTATAACGATGGACATTCTAGAACAGAGGAAACAGGAAATGTGTCTGTGAGCATAACCAATAGGTGACAGACTAAATTACAGAGTGCTCTTGTTCTAGAGCCCAACTTCTAAGATATAGCATTTTATGGCTTTCCCATAAGAGAAGTATGAGAAATATACTATTTAAAAATACGTAGTAGACAAAATCATTGTCAAGTGAGTGATAGGAAAGCTAAAATATGCAATATGGTATAATCATTTCCAGATATACAGAAGTAAAAGTAGAAAGTCAAATTATTTTTGGCAACTGATGAGAGTTGATGCTATTATATTATTTGACTTTTCTGTGATAAAACCCTGGAGGAGAAAATGGCAGCACACTCAAGTATTCTTGCCTGAATAATTCATGGACAGAGAAGTCTGGTGGGGAAGAGTCCATGGGGTTACAAAGAGTCAGACACAACTTAGGGCCTGAGCATGCATGCACACGGTGGCAAAAAGTAACCATGTACACATTTATCCTTGCCTTTTCCTCTCTTCTCTACATTTCTCTGAAAAGAATAAAGCAAAAAAGTAGTGGTGGGTTCGCAAAGTGATGAACATTTGGGAAACTGCAGTTGTTGTTGTTCAGTGGGTCAGTTATGTCCGACTCTTTGCAACCCCGTGGACTGCAGCAAGCCAGGCCTCCCTGCCCTTCACCATCTCCCAGAGCTTGCTCAAACTCATGTCCATTGAGTCAGTAATGCCATCCAACCATCTTGTCCTCTTTCATCCCCTTCTCTTCCTGCCTTCAATCTTTCCCAGCATCAGGGTCTTTTCCAATGAGTCAGTTCTTTGATCAGGTGGCCAGAGTATTGGAGTTTCAGCTTCAGCATCAGTCCTTCCAATGAATATTAGGATTGATTTTCTTTAGGACTGACTGGTTTGATCTTCTTGCAGAACAAGGGGCTCTCAGAAGTCTTCTACAACACCACAGTTCAAAAGCATCAGTTCTTTGCCTCTCACCCTTCTTTATGGTCTAACTCTCACATCCATACATGACTAATGGAAAAACCATAGCTTTGACTATATTGGCCTTTGACTATATGGACAATATGGACCTATTTCGGCAAAGTGATATCTCTGCTTTTTAATACACTGTCTAGATTTGTCATAGCTTTTTTTCCACAGAGAAAGTGTCTTTTAATATCATGGCTTCAGTCACCATCTATAGTGATTTTGGAGCCCCAGAAAATAAAGACTTTCACTGTTTCCATTGCTTCCCCATGAAGCGATGGGACCAGATGCCAAAACTTTGCGTTTTGAATGTTGAGTTTTAAGCCAGCTCTCTTTCACTTTCATCAAGAGGCTCTGTAATTCCTCTTCAGTTTCTGCCATGAAGGTGGTGTCACCTGCATATCTGAGGTTATTGATATTTCTCCCAGCAATCTTGATTCAAGCTTGTGCTTCACCCAGCCCAGCATTTTGCATGATGTACTCTACAAATAAGTTAAACAAGCAGGGGGACGATATACAGCCTTGACCTACTCCTTTCACAATTTTGAACCAGTCTGTTGTTCCATGTCCAGTTCTAACTGTTGCTTCTTGACCTGCATACAGATTTCTCAGGAGGCAGGTAAGGTGGTCTGGTATTCCCAGCTCTTCAAGAATTTTCTACAGTTTGTTATTATTCATACAGTTAAAGGCTTTAACGTAGTCAATGAAGCAGATGTTTTTCTGGAATTCTCTTGCTTTTTCTATGATCCAACAGATGTTGGCAATTTGATCTCTGGTTCCTCTGCCGTTTCTAAATCCAGCTTAAAAATCTGGAAGTTCTCAGTTCACATACTGTTGAAGCCTGGCTTGGAGAATTTTGAGCATTACTTTGCTAGTCTGTGAGATGAGTGCATTTGTGCAGTAGTTTGAACATTCTTTGGCATTGCCTTTCTTTGGGGTTGGAATGAAAACTGACCTTTTCCAGTCCTGTGGCCACTGCTGAGTTTTCCAAATTTGCTGGCATATTGAGTGCAACACTTTTACAGCATCATCTTTCAGGATTTGAAATAATTCAGCTGGAATTCCATCACCTCCACTAGCTTTGTTCATAGTGATGCTTCCTTAGGTCTACTTGACTTTGCAGTCCAGGATGTCTAGCTCTAGGGGAGTGATCACACCATAGTGGTTATCTGGGTCATTAAGATTTTCTTGTATTCTTGCCACCACTTTTTAATATCTTCTGCTTCTGTTAGGTCCATACTGTTTCTGTTCTTAATTGTGCCCATATTTGCTTGAAGTGTTCCCTTGGTATCTCTAATTTTCTTGAAGAGATCTCTAAGTCTTTCCCATTCTTTTTTTCCCTCTATTTCTTTGCATTGATCACTTAAGAAGTCTTTCTTATTTCGCCTTGCTATTCTCTGGAACTCTGTATTCAGATGGGTATATCTTTCCTTTTCTCCTTTGCCTTTCACTTCTCTTCTTTCCTCAATTATTTGTAAGTCCTCCTCAGACAACTTTTTACATTTCTTTTTCTTGGGGATGGTTTTGATCACCACTTCCTATAAAATGTTAGGAACCTCTGTTCATAGTTCTTCAGGTACTCTGTCTATCAGATCTAATCCCTTGATTCTATTTGTCATTTATACTGTATAATCATAAGAGATTTGATTTAGGTCATACCTGAATGGTCTAGTGGTTTTCTCTACTTTCTTCAATTTAAGTTTGAATTTGGCAATAAGGAGTTTATGATCTGAGCCACAGTCAGCTCCTGGTCTTGTTTTTGCTGACTGTATAGAGCTTCTCCATCTTCAGCTGCAAAGAATAGAGTCAATCTGATTTCAGTATTGACCATCTGGTGATGTTCACGTGTAGAATTGCCTCTTGTGTTGTTAAAAGAGGGTGTTTGCTATAACCAATGCATTCTCTTGGCAAAACTCTGTTAGTGTTTGCCCTGCTTAATTTTGTACTCCAAGGCCAAACTTGCCTGTTATTCCAGGTATTTCTTGACTTCCTGCTTTTGCATTCCAGTCCCCTATGATGAAAAGGACAGATTTTTTGGAGCGAAGCTGGGGAATTCTTTACAATCTGGGGAATAATAGGAAATGACGTCTTTTGGACATATTTTCATTTTAATTCTTGTTGCTTAGTCTCTAAG
This sequence comes from Bos indicus x Bos taurus, assembly GCF_003369695.1. Classification (NCBI taxonomy): domain Eukaryota; kingdom Metazoa; phylum Chordata; class Mammalia; order Artiodactyla; family Bovidae; genus Bos; species Bos indicus x Bos taurus. Next base: position 41,090,716 of record NC_040101.1, read on the forward strand.
TTGTGTCAGGCTCTTTTGCAACCCCATGGGCCTTCCAGAGTCCTCTCTCTATTGGATTTCCCAGGCAAGAACACTGGAGTGGGTTGCTATTTCCTTTTCCAGGGGATCTTCCTCATCCAGGGATTGAACCCAGGTCTCCTGCATTGGCAGGTGGATTCTTTACCACAGAGCCCTCAGGAAATTCTTAGGCTCAGTTATAACCATACAAATTAAAATCTAGAATAACTTTTACATATAAACCTTTAAAATATTTAAAAATATTATTCAAGCTACATATGTTAATGAAATACCTTCATTCCATTGAAATACCTTCCAAGTTCTATAAAATTATATCAATATTACTAATTTAAAAACACATTTAACACATTTTTATGTCAAAATAAAACAAACAGACTTTTTTCCCCTACCTGCAAGCCCAGAATTCTTTAGAATCTGGATCTAGGTATAAGTGTTTCCTGGACCAGGTAGTCCTCTGTTGTTCCCCATCCACACATCATAACCAGCATCTGCCAGGGAAGCCTAGGCTATTGCTTGGAAGATTGGCAGTCACAAGCACGCCACGGTGTAGGAACACAACTGGCTTTTGGACTGAAAAGAAAGCATTGAAAATATTTGATAGCAGAAAAATATATCTGAAAGTATAACAAAGGTCTTCAGGTCACTTTAATATAGTTAGGACTGATTGGATTGTATCCAAAAGAAATGTGCTAACAATTCATATTTATTTTATTCCAGCATCGAATAGTGAAGGAAATGGCAACCCACTCCAGTATTCTTGCCTGGGAAATCCCATGGACAGAGGGGCCTGGTGGGCTATAATTCATGGGCTCACAAAGACTCAGACACAACTGAGCACATACACACACACACACACACACACACACACACCCCCCAAATGCTGATATTTTCCCTTAATCTTCAGAGCAAAAGAACTGCTACATCATCTATGGGGTCCCGTGTCCTCTTCTTATCCTACTTCCTGGAGCACACTTTTCCTTAGTTACTGATTTTAATTTCTAGGGCTTACAATTTATATTATATACATATATATATATATATATATATAGAGAGAGAGAGAGAGAGAGAGAGAGAGAGTTTACACTTAATGAAAAAATTAAAGAGAAATCTCCAGAAACAGGAATGCTTTGGGTCTTTAAAATCTCATGTGCAGATAATCAAAGAAAAAAAAAAAGATACCCTTCTAAGCTTGAATAATGCTTGCTGTAAGCACTTAAGGCAGAAAAGAGGAGTGAACCAGAACTAAGCTATTACACCAGGAAGAGCAATGATAATCCACACTTGGGTAAACCGAAGAATATCAGAGAAAAACTGGTTGAAAATTCTGGGTGGGGCTTCTATTCAGAGGCTCTGAATCTCCACCTGGTTCACCAAATCAAATTCATGGGTCAGGGTGTGCTCCACTTTGTTATAGAAGCCAATGTAAATCAAGTGTCATTCAGACCCTCAGCATAATAGTCAAGAAGGTTCGATGTTTTTTATGAGTAAATTAATCTCACGTTCTGTGATTAGAATATATCTGACTGGATTGTATTTGATTCAAAATTTGAGACACTCATCTTTTTCCATCACATAAATCCTACCTAAATAATTAGCACCATTCTTCCCATTAGGAATCCAGTTGAGCTGAAGGATGTAAGCATCTGCAATGATAACTTCACACTCTTCACTTGGGTAACCCCAGTAGGAAATTATCTGACTCTAAATGGAGAAAAGACAGACCGTTTAGTTTTATGAGTTTACTTGGCCAATTTTATGATTCTTAAAGTAGAATTTCTTATTGGTAGGTTAACGTATACTATGTAAGGAGAACTTTCAGATTTTATCATAAAAGAAATTTTAAAAGAATGAATGAAAGTAATAGTGACAGTCTTTGGAGGTGTTTTCTTAATTAGTGAAAGTAATAACTTACAACATCCATATTGGCCTCAGGATTATTAGGTTTTTTCCCAAGGAAAACAAAGTGCTATTCCAAACACATGGAGGACAGACACTGTTTTAAGTAACCACCACATTTTCAACCTACTAAGGAAAAAAATATTAGCATGACGCAGTAAATGTTTCAATATAAAGTCAGGGTTCTTGTGCTGCCTTGCTATTTACTTCACAGAGTTTTTGCTTGTTAGCATATCCTCTGGTTCTTGTTTCACTGCCTTGCCTATTAGATGCTTTTATAACACGTCTGTTTTTCTGGTTATTTTCTTTCAGTTGTGTGCATGATATTTCCTCAGAGGACCTTGTATCTATCAACCTGTAGATATGATTTCAGAGCTACTGTTTACTATTTGTTATAGGCTGAACTGTGTTTCTGCACCACACTCCCTGAAAAAGGGTTTAACTCCTAACACTCAATACCCTAGAATGTTTTTGCATATGTATATAAGGTTATTGCAGATGTAATTATTCAAGTTAAGGTAATACTGGAGAAGGGTGAGCCTCAGATCCTAAAAGACCAGTCTTTATAAGATTACCACATGAAGACAAGGCCATGCAGGGAGAATGCCATGTGATAGAGAAGACATAGGTGGGAGATACATAGCTGTAGGTCAATTAATGGTAAAGACTGTTAGCAAACCACCAGAATCTCGGAAGAGGCAATAAAGGATTCTTTCGCTACAAGTTTCAGAGGGAGTATAGTTCTGCAAAGACCTTGATTTCAGACTTCTAACTTCCAGAACTGTGAGATAATAATTTTCTATTATTTTAAGCTACCTACTTTGTGCTATTTTGTTATAACAGTCCTAGGAAAATGAAAAACCATCTGTCAGAGAAGGGAAAGAGTTTTAATACCTGGACTGATCTTTGTTGAACTTATGAATAAAACAAGGCGATCCCTGATTCAGTGTCTGTTTTGTATGTGAGAACTCACATTAATCCCCTCAAAAAGGCAGACCAAATGTTACTCAAACACTGCCAAAACAAATAAATTTTTGTATTTTTGCTTTAAAATATCTGGATTCAGAATGACCTATTAAATGTTTCACTCACTGTAATACACATGATGCATGCTACTGTAAAGACCTACAGCAGTTCTTCACCTGTCTCTAACGGTTTCCCTAAAGGACACCTGCACCAACAAGCATAACCACACTCTCCCCCACACCCTGAAATGCTCCAGTGTCCATTCACAGCCGAGTAATTTTCCAAAGTTTTAGAAATTTAGTTTCCTGCTCCACAGTCTTCTACTCTAAACCTGGCCTATTTTTTCACCAGGGAAAAAGTTTAGCCTGAGGGATGCATGAAGGAATGGCATGTTTTCTGCCTTTGAGGTGCATATAATCTAGTGGTAGTTCAGCAGTTCCAAGTCTCTCTACTCGCTCTCTTACCTGTAATGTCCATGCATTTCTCAGTCCCTTCTACTTCTGGTCGACTCAGGGCCTACATGTTTGCTCTTAAAATCCCATAGGTGAACTGAAACTTCAGACTTATTCAAAAAGAAGAATGACTAGGTAACAAGGTAGATATAGAGCATCCTGCTCAGTCCTTGGTTCTAATAAGTATTTGCTGTTAAATAAATAAAAATTAATCATATTATTAGGAGTACTCTTCAAATCCAATGTCTTGTTGTAATAGCACTATACTTTTGAAAGAACAGTTAAAATTAAATGAAAAAATAAATGATACCACTGTTCCTAAAAGCTACCGATGGTCCCTTATGTTTTCCTCAACAGTATAATAAAATTCTTTCTCACTCTCTGTACAAACCTCCTCAAAGGCTCCTTAGGCCTTGTCTTAAAGTACTAAAAATTAGTGTTTGCTGTTTAGGCCAAAGACTGTAAAGATCTCAACTCAAAGCCCCCAGATTTTGAGTAGAGGTAGCCTGAGAGAGAAGGCTGAAGGGAAATTAACATTTAGGGGTGAGAGGGAGAGAGTAAAAGAGGATGACCTCCATAGCCTACCAGGATTGGTGCCTGTGAGGGACCTAATCTGGTCAAGTTCCAACCTGGCCTCTTTTGATAACTATAAACACCAGAAACATTCCTTGCATCTTATTGGAATTAGCGAAATAAATGAATTTTTCAGAAGACTCCACATCCATTTGCTAATACATACTGAATATGTTTTCAAACACCTTCTGTCTTCTCATAGATATTTTGCTAGAGGGCCACTCTCCCCTTACAGACTTCAGAATAAGCCAGATTTCATTTTAAGTTAGAAACTAGAAGCTAGAGCAAGTGGCAAGGCAGCCTGCTCCTGTTACACATTTAGAGCACTGCTTAGTCTTTCCTTTTTCAAATTCTCTGAAATCAAGTCCCTAGAGAAGTAGAAAAGAGGAACGAAACTTTTTCATAAAAGGTTTATATGTATATAATCAAGGCTGAAAATTTTAATAGAGAATTATATTTTACCTAAAATAGAACTAAACTTCACAATTAATTAATTTTTAAAGTACAATAAATAAACTTTACCGTGCCAGAGAGTCATACTTACTGTCACCAAATGTGGATGCTTTCTGCTTCCTGGATAAGTGAAAAATTTAATTATTTTTTCCCTTCTCTGTATTTATATATCTGCGTATTTTGGATGACCTTTCCTAAGAATGTTCAGTGGTTACATTTCAGGTAAGTTCTTATATTTGCCAAATTGCAAGTCAAATACTGTATTAACAGTAAATTCACAAAAGGATCTGGCTCCAAAACCATCCTCCTTGATCTATTAGCTAGTCAAACTCTGCTTTTTTGTATCTTTATTCTCTGAGTATTCCAGACTCTGGGCTTCCCTGGTAGCTCAGATGGTAAGAAATCACCTGCGATGAAGGAGACCTGGATTGGATCCCTGGGTAGGGAAGATCCCCTGGAAAAGGAAATGACTTCCCACTCTAGTTTTCTTGTCAGGAGAATCCCATGGTCAGAGGAGCCAGGAGAGCTGAAGTCCATGGGTTCGCAAAACGTCAGACAGGACTGAGGAACTGGAAAAAAAAAAAAATCCAGACTCTAGCTATCAAGTCTTTCACCAGGACTTGGGTAGGAGCATTTAGCTCATAAAGATGTCCATTTATCTTAAAACAGCCAGTAAGGCCTACTGGTATAGTTTTGAAAATTCTGGGCAAAACAGTTTTTACCAGAGTTTTTGAGAGTTGTTGTATCTAGAGTTATTTATAAAATGACATATCAAATCTAGCATATACTGACAAAATGAAGTTTTATATATCTATTGAAATTTTATTTTATTGTGCTAAGAACACATAACATGAGTTCTACCCTCTTAAAATTTTAAATGTATGACAAAGTATAGTGGCAGCCCCAACAAAGTTCTTAACCACTCCAATGTGCCTAAACTCATGGGGACTTTGGTTTTTTGTTTTCCTCCAGTGGTATGCTGAAATCTCCCTTCCAGATGGCTGGTTTTCTACAAAGTCTGGAGGTATCTGCCCAAGATGACATTCCCAGGTTTTCCCCAACCTCAGCTTAGAGAGACCCTGGCAGATTTGCTGGCTTCTGCTAATTCTGGAGCCCCTATGGAGGTATGCCTGCCATACCGCCATACCAGATACACAGGGAATGAGGTTTCCCCTGGGTCCCTTGGGCTAGATTCCACAACCCTCAAAGAAATATTTTGTTTGTGCCTGGTTGCCCCACTCCAGTACTCTTGCCTGGAAAATCCCATGGATGGAGGAGCCTGGTGGGCTGCAGTCCATGGGGTCGTTAAGAGTTGGACATGACTGAGCGACTTAACTTTCACTTTTCACTTTCATGCATTGGAGAAGGAAATGGCAACCCACTCCAGTGTTCTTGCCTAGAGAATCCCAGGGACGGGGGAGCCTGGTGGGCTACCGTCTATGGGGTCGCACAGAGTCGGACACGACTGAAGCGACTTAGCAGCAGCAGCAGCAGCCAATGTTTAGTTGTCAAAACGGAGTACAAAAAAGCATATCTTTCGCCACCTTGATGCTGACATCATTTCAGTATTTTATAAAGTCAATTTTCCTCAAGTTTTTCTATATGTTGAATATAACTGCAGAAAAATTTCAGCAGACATTTTGCTCAAAATTTTCCAAGCCAGGCTTCAACAGTACGTGAACCGTGAACTTCCTGATGTTCAAGCTGGATTTAGAAAAGGCAGAGGAACCAGAGATCAAATGGCCAACATCTGTTGGATCATCAAAAAGTAAGAGAGTTCCAGAAAAACATCTACTTCTGCTTTATGGACTATGTCAAAGTCTTTGACTGTGTGGATCACCACAAACTGTGGAAAATTCTTAAAGAGATGGGAATACCAGACCACCTGACCTGCTTCCTGAGAAATCTGTATGCAGGTCCGGAAGCAACAGTTAGAACTGAACATGGAACAACAGACCAGTTCCATTTAGGGAAAGGGGTACATCAAGTCTGTATATTGTTACCTGCTTATGTACTAATATGCAGAGTACATCATGAGAAATGCTGGGCTGGATGAAGCACAAACTGGAATCAAGATTGCCAGGAGAAATATCAATAACCTCAGATATGCAGATGACAGCACCCTTATGGCAGAAAGTGAAGAAGAACTAAAGAGCTTCTTAATGAAAGTGAAAGAAGAGAGTGAAAAAGTTGCCCTAAAGCTCAACATTCAGAAAACTAAGATCATGGCATCTGGTCCCATCAATTCATGGCAAATAGAAGGGGAAACAGTGGAAATAGTGACAGACTTTATTTTCACAGAACACAGAAGTCGCTCAGTTGTGTCCGACTCTTTGCGACCCCATGGATTGTAGCCCACCAGGCTCCTCGGTCCATGGGATTCTCCAGGCATGATTACTGGAGTGGGTTGCCTTTTCCTTCTCCAGGGGGATCTTCCTGAGCCAAGGATTGAACCCGGGTCTCCCGCATTGTAGGCAGACGCTTTACCGTCTGAGCTACCAGGGAAGTCCATCAAAAACACAGAAGAGTATTAGTAAGTTTCAAAAGGATGTCAGTTGAGATCTTTTACAGATGAAATCTACTTCCTAGAAGTCAACTCGCCAATTATATGCACAGCTGGAGACAAGAGGCTGCAAAAAAAGGTCCAACTGGAAAATATCTCGGGTACCCAATTAGATCCAGTTATTCTGCGTCTGTGGATTTAAAATGATCATCATCCACGGTGGAATAGATGTGTCCCTCGTTGCTTAGAAAATCCACAGCTAGAGAGCGAAAGTTGCGCTGGGCTCGGCGCCGGGGGGCCTGAAGCGGCTCTGCGCTCCGCCCGCCAGGGCCGCCTCAGCCCCATAATATTTAAAAAAAAAAAAAGAAAGAAAGAAAATCCACAGCTAGCTTGATTGAGGCTACAGGCATGTGTTGGAGTTGGTTCTTGAGATCCTGAAAGTTCAATCCTTCAGGTCTTGGGCAAGCTTTGATCAAATTCAGCACCTGGTTCTGGGCCACAGTGAGGCCATTTGCTGGTATGAAGTTATTCCCACTGAAGTTCCCAGCTTCACCCATTCCTGGTTTGCTGATAGGCGCTCTCCCTGCTGAAGGCTGGCTGTTCGACTTGCTCAGCATCATGTGTGCATTGACTACTTCCAGAATATGTGTGGTGAACTCATTCATATCCTCCAGGGGCATGATCTTAAAGGCTACCAGGCTTTTCTTGTTCTGGAAAGATCTCAGATGACCAGCCACTTTCACATATGTTTCTGGAGGGACCACAGTGTTTTCACTGCTGGCATCATCTGTGTCAACCCACTGGAGAACATCCATGGGTACAGTTGTCATGTCATCTATCTTGTAAACGATGTTGGTTTCAGCCTTCTCTGCATTTCTGATAATCCCCACAATAGTGACCCGTGAAATCTCAACATTTCCAATTCTGAATATTTCATCAACCAGAGTAGCAGAAAGCAGCTGAGATATGGTACAGGGTACAATGTGCTGAGCTTGAGCTCTGGATTTCTTTTTGGCCTGGGAAGCTGTTGGAGATCCAAAGCCCCCAGGGAACTGTGTGTAGCCGCCGGCTCCCCCAAAAGAGGAGGTGCTATAGCTTTCACATCCACTATTCCACATCTTCGACACGATTCCCTCAGGAGAGAGTTCCAGAAGGTTCCCGCTGGAGGGTTCGCCGAACCCCTTCAAGACTTTATTTTGGGGGGCTCCAAAATCACTGCAGATGGTGACTGTACCCATGAAATTAAAAGATGATTGCTCCTTGGAAGAAAACTCATGACCAACCTAGACAGCATATTAAAAAGCATTACTTTACCAACAAAGGTCCATCTAGTCAAAACTATAGTTTTTCCACTAGTCATATATGGATGTGAAAGTTGGACTAGAAATAAATCTGAGCACTGATGGATTGATGCTTTTGAACTGTGGTGTTGGAGAAGACTCTTGAGAGTCCCTTGGACTGCAAGGAGATCAAACCAGTCCATCCTAAAGGAGGTCAGTCCTGAGTGTTTATTGGAAGTACAGATGTTGAAGCTGAAACTCCAATACTTTGGCCTCCTGGATTGGAAGAACGGACTCATCTGAAAAGACCCTGATGCTGGGAAAGATTGAAGGCAGGAGGAGAAGCAGATGACAGAAGATGAGATATTTGGATGGCATCACTGAGTCAAGGGACATGAGTTTGGGTAAACTCCGGGAGTTGGTGATGGACAGGGAGACTTGTTGCAGTCCATGGGGTTGCAAAGAGTTGGACATGACTGAACGACTGAACTGAACTGAACTGACAAGCTAATACTAAAATCTATATGATTGACAAGGAAATTAGATTATTCAAGAATTTTAAGAAAGAATAATAAGTTGGAGGACTTGTCCTTGATTTCAAGACTTTATCAAGTTCCTGTAAAATTATTTTAATCAATCAAGTGTGGTAAATAAAATACAGTATATATCCACACAATGGGATTCTACTCAGTAACAAAAATGAGCAAACTATAGTACATGCAATGCCTAAAAGACCTGAGCTCCCTAGTGAGTTTCAGGGAAAACAAATTTTAAAGGCAAAGTGAGGGAGAGAGTACAGAGTAAATTATCGTCTTGTGCATAATTCTCTGATTGGTTGATGATGTGGTAATAGGTGTGTGTCCTACGGGTTAAGATTGTCAATCCAGCTGGACTGGGGGCTACATGCTCATGGTCATCGTACAGTCAGCTTCCTCCATTTGGTAGGGACTTCAGTGTTTGAAGATCCCCTGGAGAAGGAAATGGCAGCCCACTGTGGTACTATTGCCTGGAAAATCCCATGGACAGAGGAGCCTGGTAGGCTACAGTCCACGGGGTCACAAAGAATTGGACACAACTGAGTGACTCCACTTTCCACTTTCCACTTTCAGTGTCTTGGGCTTCCCTGGTGGCTCAGATGGCAAAGTGTCTGCCTGCAATGCGGGAGACCTGGGTTTGATCCCTGGGTAAGGAAGATCCCTTGGAGAAGGAAATGGCAACCCACTCCAGTACTCGTGACTGGAAAATTCCATGGACAGAGGAGCCTTGTAGGCTACAGTCCATGGGGTCACAAAGAGTCAGACATGACTTCACTTCACTTCAATGTCTGTAAAATAACTTGTTGTTCAGTTGCTAAGTTACGTCTGTCTCTGTGGTCTCATGGACTGCTGTTAGCCAGGCTTCCTTGTCCTTCACTGTCTCCTAGAGTTTGCTCAGATTCGTGTCCATTAAGTCAGTGATGCCATCCAACCATCTCATCCTCTGTACCCACCCTTTTCCTCCTGCCCTCAGTCTTGCCCAGCATCAGGGTCTTTTCCAATGAATTGGCTCTTCCCATTGGAGGTGGCCAAAGTACTGGAACTTTAGCTTCAACATCAGTCCTTTCAAAGAATATTCAGGGTTGATTTCCTTTAGGATCAACTGTTTTGATATCCTTGCTGTCCAAGAGACTCTCAAGAGTCTTCTCCAGCACCAGTTTGAAAATGTCATTTCTTTGGTACTCAGCTTTCTTTATGGACCAACTCTCACACCTGTACATGACTACTGAAAAAACCATGGCTTTGACTCTACAGATATTTGTAAGCAAAATTATATTTCTACTTTTCTTTTTTTTAATATAAATTTATTTATTTTAATTGGAGGCTAATTACTTTACAATATTGTATTGGTTTTGCCATACATGGACATGAATCTGCCACGGGTGTACACGTGTTCCCCATCCTGAACCCCCCTCCCACCTCCCTCCCCATACCATCCCTCTGGGTCATCCCAGTGCACCAGCACTGAGCATCCTGTATCATGCATGGAACCTGGATGCATCTCTACTTTTCAATATGCTAAGTTTGTCATAGCTTTTCTTTTAAGGAGCAAGCATCTCTTAATTTCATGGCTGCAGACACTGTCCACAGTGATTTTGGAGCCCAAGAAAATAGACTGTCACTGTTTCCATTTTTCCCTCATCTATTTGCCATGAAGTGATGGGACCAGATACCATGATCTTAGTTTTTTGAATGTTGAATTTTAAGCCAACTTTTCCACTTTCCTCTTTCACTTTCATCAAGGTTCTTTAGTTCGTCTTCACTTTCTGCATTAGGGTGGTATTCTCTGCATATCAGAGGTTGTGTGCATCAGACACTATGTTCTTCAGAAAGTAACTAAAGAATCTACTATATAGTTGATGTATTGTTTAAACTGTTATGGGTTCTCCTGGCCCAGCTGCTTTTTTTGTTGTTGTTGTTGCTATATATTCACATTATTTTAAACATTAATTCTTGAGCCAGCCTTTTGTGACTCAGGACAGGCCAGGATCACTAAAGCTTTTCTATAAACATGAGGCAGCCAGAAGACAGGGAGGTGGTGGGCGAGGTCTGTCCTGAGAAAGCCCCCAAAGGCCCTACTTGGTTACAGAAAAATTAGCTTTCATATCAGAAAGTATTCTTCCAAACTCTTATGTTTCTAAAAATTCATACATTCTTATATTTCTTGAAGGAAAAAACTCTACCTTTCTCAAAAAGCCTTCTCCTGTAATTGAAAATATTTAAGATTATTGTTTCTGTTTTTAGTTATTTATATCCTACTTAGAAACTCAACAGGCTGCTTTGGGCTGAGTTATAATCTGCCATTACTCCTAGTGTAATAAATGCCATTGACTTTATGAGTGGAGAGCCTAGGGGCAATGCAAAAAAGGAGGAAAAAATTCCAGACCTTATATAAATAACTGGAAAAGTATACATAGTAAGAACAAAATAATTGGATTTTAATAGAAATTATATAGATCCTTCAACACAGAATACCATGGTTCTTTATGGGTTGCCTTGGATAATATCAATGATCTCACTGTAAACTTGATGATATACATCTAATCCAAACAAAAAGTCTACATGATTATAGTAAGAAATAGTTTTATGGTAAATATGATTTGTGATTTCAGGAAGTAAAATTTTAACATCTTCAGGGTCAGCCAACAAGTCACTGTCACCACTCCAGGTTGCAGTTGGCACATTCATGCTTGTCACATTGTACAATGGAGAAGTTGTCTAAACGCAAATAAGTAAAAGTAAGAGTTTTCAAAGAGAATAATACATATGAAGTGTTAAAATTTAAAAATACGCTTAATCTAAAATAGTTGTTATTAAGGAAGCAATGAGTATGAAAGAATATTATAATTTTTACTTATTAATAGAAATAAATCAGATACAAATTAAAACTAGAGTTTGTTCTGATTCAGAGTATCAAAATTTTCTTTGGCTTATATAACTGTCAATATCAGTTCAGTTCAGTTGCTCAGTCATGTCCGACTTTTTGCAACCCCATGGACTGCAGCATGCCAGGCTTCCCTGTCCATCACCAACTCCCAGAGTTTACTCAAACTCATGTCCATTGAGTTGGTGGTGCCATCCAAACATCTCATCCTCTGTTTGTCCCCTTCTCCTCCTGCCTTCAATCTTTCCCAGCATCAGGGTCTTTTCAAATGAGTCAGTATGTTTATTAGTAAATGATAAACATTGGCAGTCAAGTTCAATATGATTTTAATGAATTAGATCTTTATATTTTACCTCAAATGTTTACACAAGCAAACTACATCAGGCATTGGAGCTTAGCAAAGGCAGAAAAGTATGGTGGAGAAGCATAAATTTTGAAGTAGATAGACTTGGGTTCTAGTATTTCAAGACAACTGTCATTATACTCAGACAGTTTTTATCAGCTTCTCAGTAACTTCTACTTTTTCTAGTTAGTATATATGTTTGTCTTATCTTCCCAAACACAACAGTCTTAGGGTCAAGAACAATGGTATGCTTGCTTTTTATTTCTTATTTAACCAAGCTCAGAGCTATGCATATTATAAATACAGTATTTTTCCTCTTGAGGGATGATGAATTATTCTACTGCTTGTCAATTTCTCTAGACTTATCTAAGATATTTGTTGTTAAAATACGTAGAAAACATGGAAAAGTCACTTTGGTTGGAAATGAACATATGGGTCCAAATTAAGATAATCTTCATTTACTGATCCTTTTCACTGTACTACCATACTCTTGGGTTTCACAGATGAATCTTTAATAGTAAAAATCATTTCAATTGATCAGGGAGATAATTTTTAATTTATACATAATTATGTACCTGATTAAAATGAACCAAGTTCAGATCAGGACTGCCCCAGTCAAAAGCTTTCAAGTGACTAGAATTAAAAAGCTGAAAGAAAAATTTTAAAGTAAGACTATACTCATTTTTCCATTACAGTGGCAGCTGATATGAGTTAGGTATGCATTGCACAGAAAGCCCCTTTGTACTAAGTCTGTTAGTATTTGTGTAGGTGGGCTTCTTTGTTCCTCTCTTTCTATACACAGGTTAAGAAATGGAAGAGCTAGGAGGTGGGGGGCAGGGAAATCTGCAGACAATAATTCTACCATCTTCATATAAATGCACATCTCCTGAAGGCCTTTTACCTTATTAAAGGGGCATGTGTGTTTGGATAACATTAGGCCTCCCCAGAAATTCTCTGCTGTATCTAAAGAAGTCTAGGACTAAGCGTGCTGGGACTAAGAGGACACTGCCCTAAAAATTATTGCTTCAAATAACAAAGATCAAGAGCATGTTCCAGAAGCCACCCCCTTCTTCACCCCTTAACACTTGCAGCTTCACCACCAGCTTTGAACCTATTAGGTCTAATCTGATTTTGACCGTTTCCCCCCGATTATGTTTTCATTTCAAGAAGACTGTTTCTCATGTTACTCATCTTCTCCAGTATGATAAAATGTCTACGTCTCTATATATCCCGTATTTTATCTCCTCCCAACACTCCCCAACTCTTAAAACTCTATCATCTATTATACCATCATCAACCTATATGTTAAAACTTGTCTCTGATTGTTAATCTGATTCTCCCTGAGAATACTTCTTTCCCTGCAGTTCCAAAATTGGCCAAGTTTACTTATGACATTAACATTTGTAAAATTTTGGTCAATTCTGAGACATTTTTAAATCTTATCCATGAGAAGCATTTGATTAGCTATTTATTCCCTTATCCTTGAGATCTTTTCTTCACTTAACTTCTAGAATAACATGATATCTTGGTCTTCATTATTTTTTTTTCATTGTTTTACTCAATGCTTCTTTTAAGCTTCCTTGGCAAATTTAGCCTCTCCTGCTGACCTCTAAATCTTTCCATGTCTCATCACTTAATCTTTACTCCTCTTTTCTTCTCTATTTATACTCAGTCTATTTGTTTTCTCATCCAGTCTCTTGGATTTAAACGTTATACACATTCAAAGTGTTTATCTTCTTTTATAAGTCTTTTCCAAATTCTAGACTCCTATCAGGCTCATGCTCAGTCGATTCAGGCACGTCTGACTTTTTGTGACCCTAAGGGTGTAGCCCACCAGGCTTCTCTGTCAATGGGATTCTCCAGGTAAGAATGCTGGAGAAGGTAGCCCTGCTGTCCTCCAGGGCATCTTTCCAACACAGGGATTGATGGCGTCTCCTGTGGCTCCTGCAGTGCAGGCGAATTCTTTACCACTGAACCACCAGAAAGCCCTCTAGACTTCTATACACAACTTATGCAAAATCAAGACTTAAATGTCTAAAACAACATCTCCGAAATAGAACATCTTATCTTTCCATCCATCATCAAACTTCTCCCTCTCCTTCAAAATTAATTTCATCTTTTCATTACTTAGTCCACAAACTTTGGATCATCCAACATTCATTTCTTTTACTTCTCATTTTCCATGATTAAATTTTGTAGGCTCCAATTTCATGATATACGCATGCATATTCAGAATCTAACAATTTTTATCACCTCTACTGGAAACATATCAGAGCAAGCTATCATCAATTCTCTTTTGCATTGCTGCAATAATCTGACTTTCTCATTGCTTATACTCTTGCTTCACTATAATCTATTCAACACAGAAGCTAAAAACATTCCTTAAAAGTGTTCAGTTCAAGTCATTCAGTCGTCTCCAACTCTGTGACCTCATGAACTGCAGCATGCCAGGTTTCCCTGTCCATCATGAACTCCCAGACCTTGTTCAAACTCATCCATCGAGTCAGTGATGCCAATAAACTGTCTCATCCTCTGTTGTCCCCTTTTCCTTGATTCATGGACCTAACTTTCCTGGTCCATTTTCAGCCTGTGCTTCCTCCAGCCCTAATAAAGTCAGCCACTGTTTCCACTGTTTCCCCATCTATTTGCCATGAAGTGATGGGACCATTTGCCATGATCTTAATTTTCTGAATGTTGAGCTTTAAGCCAACTTTTTCATTCTCCACTTGCACTTTCATCTAGAGGCTTTTTAGTTCTTCACTTTCTGCTATAGGGGTGGTGTCATCTGCATATCTGAGGTTACTGATATTTCTCCCAGCAATCTTGATTCCAGCTTATGCTTCATTCAGCCCAGTGTTTCTCATGATGTACTCTGCATAGAAGCTAAATAAGCAAGGTGACAATATACAGCCTGATGTACTCCTTTACGCATTAGAATATGGTATTTATCTTTCTCTTTCTGACTCACTTTACTCTGTATAATAGGTTCTAGGTTCATCCACTTCATTAGAACTGACTCAAATGCATTTCTTTTTATGCTGAGTAATATTCCATTGTGCATATATACCACAACTTCTTTATCCATTCATCTGTCCATAGACATCTATGTTGCTTCCATGTTCTAGCTATTGTAAATAGTGCTGCAGTGAACAATGGGATACATATGTCTTTTTCAATTTTGGTTGTCTCAGGGTGTATGCTTAGGAGTGGGATTTCTGGGTCATATGGTGGTTTTATTCCTAGTTTTTTTAAGGAATCTCCATACCATCTTCCACAGTGGCTGTATCAGTTTACATTCTCACCAACAGTGCAAGAGCTTTCACTTTTCTCCACACCCTCTCCAGCATTTATTGTTTGTAGACTTTTTGATGAGGGCCATTCTGACCGCTGTGAGGTGATATCTCATTGTAGTTTTGATTTGCACTTCTCTAATAATGAGCGATGTTGAGCATCTTTTAATGTGTTTGTTAGCCATCTGTATGTCTTCTTTGGAGAAATGTCTGTTTAGGTCTTTTACCCAATTTTTGATTGGGCTGTTTGTCTTTCTGGTATTGAGTTGTATAAACTACTTGTTTATATTGGAAATTAATCATCTGTCAGTTGTTTCATTTGCTATTATTTTCTCCCATTCTGAGGGTTGTATTTTCACTTTGCTTACAGTTTTCTTTGCTGTGCAAAAGCTTTTAGGTTTAATCAGGTCCCACTTGTTTACTTTGTTTTTATGTTCATTACTCTAGGAGGTGGTCACAGAGGATCTTGCTTTGATTTATGTCATTGAGTGTTCTGCCTATGTTTTCCTCTAAGAGTTTTATAGTTTCTGGTCTTACATTTAGGTCTTTAATCCATTTTGAGTTTATCTTTGTGTGTGGTGTTAGAAAGTGTTCTAATTTCATTCTTTTACATGTGGCTGTCCAGTTTTCCCAGCACCATTTATTGAAGAGGCTGTCTTTGCCCCATTGTATATTCTTGCCTCCTTTGTCAAAAATAAGGAACCCATAGGTGGGGGTTTATTTCTGGGCTTTTTCTGTCTTGTTCCATTGGTCTATATTTCTGCTTCTGTGCCAGTACCATACTGTCTTGATGAGTGTAGCTTTGTAGTATAATCTGAAGTCAGGAAGGTTGATTCCTCCAGATCCATTCTTCTTTCTTAAATGCTTTGGCTATTCATGAGTCTTTTGTGTTTCCATATGAATTGTGAAATTTTTTGTTCTAGTTCTGTGAAAAATGCCATTGGTGATTTGATAGGGATCACACTGAATCTGTAGATTGCATTTGGTAGTATAGTCATTTTCACAATATCGATTCTTCTGACGCAGGAACATGGAATATCTCTCCATCTGTTTATGTCATCTTTGATTTCTTTCATTAGTGTCTTATCAATACTAGTACACTTTAAATGTTTCTAATGTTCATTAAATTTAAAGACACTCTCATAATCATTATCCTATTTAATTCTCATAGTTATTTTTGTTAGGTGAGAGCATGATTATTAATTCTATTTTTAGAATTAAAGAAACTGAATTCATAGTGATTTAATGATCTTATTTAATATCCTACTGCCAGTAAGGTTTAGAGAAAGAATTCAATATCTTGTATTTTGATCTCACGCATATATATTCCTATTATATCTTGGCTGTCAACATTAAGATGGCATTCATATGGAATTTTTCTTTATCAATATTCACTCAACAAATATTCTTGAGTATCTCTTATATGCCACAAACTTAGTTTTGCAATAGGTAACTGAACAAAACTTGGCCATGGTCTTCATGGAGTTCACGATTTAACGGAGGAGAAAGCATAATCTAGTGAAAGAGTAGGTATTGAGAGACGTCTGTTCTTGTCTTAGTTTTTTTGTTTGTTTTGTTTTTTAAGAAAAAGTTTTAAATATATGGGCAAATTAAATCATGAGCATAGCCTAGTTGATCCCTTGCCTACTGTTCTGAATGAACATTTTCTCATTAGTAAAATAGAAAATAACTGTACTGCTCTTATTGCCTAAACTGAGGATCTAACAGATTCTATTATTAACATATATTATAAACTTTTAAGAATCATACATATTTTTAATAATTTCAATGTATCCTTCTAAATTTATCATTCTATGGCAATGGCCAGATCCCTAGAATGGTGAGATAAGCTGCAAGCAGTTTACATAAAATTTTACCAAAATGCACTGAAAAATGTATTTTAGTGTACCTGACTCCAGTGGACCATATTTTGAACAGATGTTCCTGCTGGGTTTTGTGACATGTACACATCCACACGACTCTGAGGGTTTAAAACATTATTTTTATTCTTCCAACCAGAAAAAACAATCTTTGATATTTATTAAACTAAAAAATTTCAAGGAAATTTAATTTATAATAAATAGTATTAATAAAACAAAATTACATTTTAATTAAATACATAAATGTTCTTATTAAATGTAAATTTTGCATTAATATAGAAGTTATTATTGGATTTCTAAGTTCTGAGGTCCATCACTTATACTGAAAACAATCAAAAGTGATGTAACACACAACTTTTGAAAGCACTGAAGAACTGAAAAGATAGAAAGAAAGTACCAGGACAAATGGGAGAGAAAAGACAGAGAATTTAAAAAGAAAAGCAATGTACTAAAGTCACTTAAGTTTATCTGCCAGTCCTAGAAAATTTAAAGTTTCATTTTAAGAAATCAAGACAGTTTAGCCACTCAGTTGTGTCCCCCTGGACTTCCTGTCCTAGAGAAGGGAATTGCAAACCACTTCAGTATTCTTGCAATGAAAACCCCATGAACAGTATGAAAGGCAAAAAGATAACTAGTTAAGGAGAGCAAAAATCAGCCCAGGACTTTTTGAGGACAGTGGGAAAGTTTAAAAAGAAATTTTTTCCATAATAAACTGGAGTCCCAAAGTTCTACACAACTCAAAGTAAAGCTTAATCAGATACAGCTGTGCTCATGCCAATGTGTAACCTAGATTTGCATTGCCTACATACTCCCTGGGAACCTCCGTCAGTGAATAAGATATATAAGGTCAATGTAATCCTTACTAAAATCTCAACAAATTATGTTTACAATACTGACAAACCACTTCCAAAGTTTTATGTAGAGAGACAAAAGATCCCAAAACAGCCAACACAATTATTAAAGGGAGGACTGACAAGACATAACCTCAAGACATTATTAATATAAAGCTACAGTAATCAAGACAAGGTAGTATTGGTGAAAGGGTGGACAGATAGATAAATAGGGCAGAATACAGAGCCCAGAAATAGACCCCTAGAAACACAGTTAATTGATCTTTGACAAAAAAACAAAGGCAATGTAATAGGAAAATGATAATCTTTTCATTAAATGGTGTTGAAACAACTGGATATCACATGGGGAAAAAAAAAAAAAAGGAATCTAGACACAGACCTTACATCCTTCACAAAAAATGACTCAAAACAGACCATAGGTCTAAATGGGAAATGCTAAACTATAAAACTTCTAAAAGATAACACAGGAAAAAACTAGACAACCTTGACTGTGGCAATGACTTTGCAGATACAGTACCAAAGGCACAATCCATGAAAGAAATAATCAGTAAGCTGAATTACAAGAACTGGACAAAGTCAAAATTCTGAGTTGTTTGATGACATATTTTCCAAATTACATTAATGAGAGTTTTTGCTACCTAATCTTCCTCATATGATAACTTACTTTCAGTTTGCTGAGTGACATTGGCCAGATTCTAGATACTGCCTATCTGCAAACTGCAAGATTCTCTTCTGGTTTTTCATACTGTCTACAGGAAGGACATTTCAAGTCAGATCTTAATTTCCCCATCGATATTGATAGAATCAAGAGGACTGAATTAAAGGAAAAAAAGAACTGATTCAAACTCAACTATCACTCTTATAGTTCCCATATACACTGTGTGGGAATTTTTTCACTTCAAAATTTCCCAATCCTAGATAACTTCAGTTCAGTTCAGTTCAGTCGCTCAGTCATGTCCAACTCTTTGCAACCCCATGAATCGCAGCATGCCAGGCCTCTCTGTCCATCACCATCTCCCGGAGTTCAGCCAAACTCACGTCGATCGAGTTGGTGATGCAATCCAGCCATCCCATCCTCTATTGTCCCCTTCTCCTCCTGCCCCCAATCCCTCCTAGCATCAGAGTCTTTTCCAAAGAGCCAACTCTTCGCATGAGGTGGCCAAAGTACTGGAGTTTCAGCTTTAGCATCATTCCTTCCAAAGAACACCCAGGACTGATCTCCTTTAGAATGGACTGGTTGCATCTCCTTGCAGTCCAAGGGACTCTCAAGAGTCTTCTCCAACACCACACTTCAAAAGCATCAATTCTTTGGCACTCAGCCTTCTTCACAGTCCAACTCTCACACCCATACATGACCACTGGAAAAACCATAGCCTTGACTAGATGGACCTTTGTTGGCAAAGTAATGTCTCTGCTTTTGAATATGCTATCTAGATTGGTCATAACTTTCCTTCAAAGGAGTAAGCATCTTTTAATTTCATGGCTGCAATCACCATCTGCAGTGATTTTGGAACCCAAAAAAATAAAGTCTGACACTGTTTCCACTGTTTCCCCATCTATTTCCCATGAAGTGATGGGACCAGATGCCATGATCTTTGTTTTTTGAATGTTGAGCTTTAAGCCAACTTTTTCACTCTCCTCTTTCAATTTCATCAAGAGGCTTTTTAGTTCCTCTTCACTTTCTGCCATAAGGGCGGTATCATCTGCATATCAGGTTATTGATATTTCTCCCAGCAATCTTGATTCCAGCTTGTGCTTCTTCCAGCTCAGCATTTCTCATGATGTACTCTGAATAGAAGTTAAATAAGCAGGGTGACAATATACAGCCTTGACCTACTCCTTTTCCTATTTGGAACCAGTCTGTTGTTCCATGTCCAGTTCTAACTGTTGCTTCCTGACCTGCATACAAATTTCTCAAGAGGCAGGTCAGGTGGTCTGGTATTCCCATCTCTTTCAGAATTTTCCACAGTTTATTGTGATCCACACAGTCAAAGGCTTTGGCATAGTCAGTAAAGCAGAAATAGATGTTTTTTCTGGAACTCTCTTGCTTTTTCGATGATCCAGCGGATGTTGGCAATTTGATCTCTGGTTCCTCTGCTTTTTCTAAAACCAGCTTGAACATCAGGAAGTTCACGGTTCACGTACTGCTGAAGCCTGGCTTGGAGAATTTTGAGCATTGCTTTACTAGCGTGTGAGATGAGTGCAATTGTGCGGTAGTTTGAGCATTCTTTGGCATTGCCTTTCTTTGGGATTGGAATGAAAACTGACCTTTTCCAGTCCTGTGGCCACTGCAGTGTTTTCCAAACTTGCTGGCATATTGAGTGCAGCACTTTCACAGCATCATCTTTCAGGATTTGAAATAGCTCCTCTGGAATTCCATCACCTCCACTAGCTTTGTTCGTAGTGATGCTTTCTAAGGCCCACTTGACTTCACATTCCAGGATGTCTGGCTCTAGGTCAGTGATCACACCATCGTGATTATCTGGGTCGTGAAGATCTTTTTTGTACAGTTCTTCTGTGTATTCTTGCCACCTCTTCTTAATATCTTCTGCTTCTGTTAGGTCCATACCATTTCTGTCCTTTATAGAGCCCATCTTTGCATGAAATGTTCCCTCGGTATCTCTAATTTTCTTGAAGAGATCTCTAGTCTTTCCCATTCTGTTGTTTTCCTCTATTTCTTTGCATTGATCGCTGAAGAAGGCTTTCTTATCTCTTCTTGCTATTCTTTGGAACTCTGCATTCAGATGCTTATATCTTTCCTTTTCTCCTTTGCTTTCCTCTTCTCTTCTTTTCACAGCTATTTGTAAGGCCTCCCCAGAGAGCCATTTGGCGTTTTTGCATTTCTTTTCCATGGGGATGGTCTTGATCCCTGTTTCCTGTACAATGTCACAAACCTCCGACCATAGTTCATCAGGCACTCTATCTATCAGATCTAGTCCCTTAAATCTATTTCTCACTTCCACTGTATAATCATAAAGGATTTGATTTAGGTCATACTTGAATGGCCTAGTGGTTTTCCCTACTTTCTTCAATTTCAGACTGAAATTGGCAATAAGGAGTTCATGTTCTGAGCCACACTACTAGATAACTTAGTACTAGATAACTTAGTACACAACTAATTGCAATTGATGACACTGTCAACTTTTGACCCAGAAAGGAGACTCACAAATTTAAAGGCTAAGAAGTTAGAATATAAGCTTTCCTAATAGTCCACCTACAAAAGAATTCTCAAAGACACTATAATTACAAAAAAGACATCAATAGCCAAATACACTATCCAAGACATAGAATAACTCAGAAAGGCAAGCAGAAATAAAGATTATATTTAAGATGTTTCTAGACATTCTATGGTAGATATATAACACTAGATAGAAGAATATAAGAGGCCTTTTAAAAAAGGTAATCTTCTATGACAGAAAATTATGCTTTTCATATCTTCGGGGAAAAGGGAGAGAATGGAGTTCTTTTCTTCTACTATGAAAAATATTAGTGTTTCTTTCAAATATCTGTAATTGTCTGAGACTTGCAATAAGACCTTCTTGAAGTTAAAAAAAAATCAATATATATCCTTGTGGTATGAAAATGTGCTTGGATATTAAGAGAACACCTATTTTCCTATGAACAGATAGGTTGGTTCTCATTAAGAACTTTCTTAAAAGGCCCAGGAGCAAGAATCAATAAACTAGTCCAAATGCCACAAACAACTGCTTTTTTCAAATTTGGGTTTTTTAATTTAAAGTGCTGATAAATCCTTGCATCTTTAAGAGAATTTATATACAATCAATACAAATGGCCTTCTAATAGTAGCTTGAGTACCAAAAGAGTTTCCCATCCCAGAAATTTTGATGAATGCCAAAAGCATATAAGTTAATTGCCAGGCACCCTAATTATGGAAAAATCAAGTTAGTGGAAAAGTGTTAGGAATCAGGATATAAGAGGAAGAGTTATGTAAGACAGTGAATGGAAGACAACCTGAATACATGAAACCTCAGACAACTAACATCTAACTGCAAAGACTAATAAAGATAACTATAGCTATAGCTAGTCTCTATTCTTTACAGAGATCAAGACAAATATGGAAGTAAAAAAATCCCAGCATGCTAATACAAATTAGTTTCTTAATGTTGGTTCAGTCAGAAAATTAGAAAGGCTAAGAATCTAACTACAAGAATAAATGGGTAAAACATAAAAAGATACACAGAGCATAGAATAAGCACTATTAAAAGCTGCTTTCTAAAAATTGGCAAAATATATTTTAAATACAACTTGTTCTCACCGTATTTAAGTTCTTTAGGTCATATCCACTTATCATAAACAAGACATCACGGCAAACCTTAACAAAAATCTTCAGTGGACACAGCTTTGATCCAACAAATCTTTTAAAGGAGGTATTAGGTAAGAACTCTTTGCTGCCAGAAAAAAACTGTAAAATAAATTTATTCATGTTTGGAAGACTAAAACAATTTAATCAAAAATTGATGTGGTGAATTCACTATATTTATAACCAAATACATTATCTTACAGTTTAAAACATTTAAATTAAGGGATGAAATTTGAGCACAATATGTAGAGATGATTTGATTAATGAATTTCTTACACAATGAGTCATCCAAAAGTATCATAAGTAAAATGCTATTCCTGTGTAGAAACAAAGGCAAGAATCCAGTGTAAATGAAGCCAAAAAATTAAAATCATACATGTGGCTGTGCAAACATAGCCAAGCCTTTTTATTTTGAAAGAAGAGAATCATTATCATGTTGGGTTGTCAGCTACAAAAAGGGAAGAAATAACATACCTTGATCAGTGACTTCCAGTTGTATGCCATTTTAATTAAAGGGCTTTTTGAGTATTTAATGGAAAAAACTGGGGCTAAGGCAAAAAATACTTTGATTCTTTCAGCTATCTTTGGTATTGTGGAAAATGTTATGAAAGCTGAAAGAAAATAAGATATAAATGAACTATTCTTAATTACTATCATGTAAGAAATGACAGTGGTAATTTCAATAATCAATTTACTAATTCATTTCTTAATTTATCTATCAAAAGTTATTTACCTCCCATAATGAGACATGCATATTGATCACAACATAATGCTGATTATTAGGATCTAAAGCAAATGTGTAGATCGTAAATGAGGATAATTCAGCAATAAATCCGTTTTATAACACCATAGTTTTAAATCAGAAATATCTGCTATTATACATTAGTATAACTGGCAATGGCAAAAATGATGTTAGTGAATTTTTCAGATAGATGAATCTACTTTAGGTGAGAAATTCAATAAATATCTAATTGTTTTAATATTTACTTTTAATTAAAACTTTTCTTGAACAGAGGGTACTAAACACTTTATTTTATTGATAATTCAGAGTAATTAATATGACAAATAGAAGTTTTTCCTTTTTTGATAACTTATCAAGCTATGTAACTGCACATCCCCTCTATTTTTACTGGTTCTTTTTTCCCTGGGTTCTGAGAAGTCAAAGAAGCAAAGAATTATATATCATATCAAAGTGTGAGTCGATATACGCTCTTGCACATGACTCATTTTTTTCTTATTTGATTATTTCCTAAGAGTCTTGGTTCCATACAACTGAATAGCTGATGAAAATTGGATTAAAATTCACACATGGTTAATAAATATCAGAGAAAAGGTCTATGAGAAATGGAATGAGATTGTTATTTGACATAATTTTTCTGGTAGAAAGTGGATGATTGCTATAGGAAATACTTAATACTCTTCAGTCTAGACGATAATGATGATGACCAATACCATCTAGATGACACTCTACAGTTTAGAAAAAACTCTTTTAATATCAGGGTCTATTATAAAATAGACTTTTCTGCTTCCCAAGTAGAAAGATTAAGTTTCCTAGTACCATGGAAGAGAATTACATTAAGTTTTAGGGACTATGTTTCTGAAAGCAAAATTGATACACATTAGGTAGAAGTGTTAAGTATTATAAAGGGATGAAAGTTCTTTTCTAGTCATCTTTAAATATAGGGAGGATTTCTTCATCTTTGTTCATTTCTTAAGTTTAATGTGTCCTAAATGTAAAAATCCAAGCACCCTTTTAAAACTTCTTACTCCTAAATCCCTATGCTTGATTTTTAAAAGAAAAATAATTATACAATTTCTATTTGTGGAATAAATGACAGCTATGACTTCATTGTGCTATTTAGATGGATATCCAGCTTTTATACATTGCAAACAAACAAAACCTTGTTTTTACAGTCAATTCTCTGTGACTAGAGAATACAATATAGAATTAAAACAGGATATAATCTTCCAGGGCACTGCTCTGTGATATATGTCTCACAGTCTTGCTTTGGTTCACTTACAGGTCTAGAAACTGACCTATATCCTTAAGAATGTATCTACAAACTTCAAAAGTGTAATAAAGTAATAGCAGCAACGATCGTTCTTGCCATACCAATGGTAGTGCCTTGTGAATGGCCCACATAAAATATTTGCTGTTGTTGGGTTTGCTTCACAATGAAATCAATGGAGGCTGGAAGGTCATATTTAGCCATCTCATCAAAGCTACAAAAGAAAAAAGAAAATAAAAATGTATATTCTACTAATGTTATGTTAACATTTGAAGATATTGATTAGCTAAATATATTTAAAGCATTTTTCAACTCTCCTTGGGTACTGTCAATAAGTTAGATAATCTAATTTATCTATTGACTAGAGACGTCTGTGAGAACACAAAGTTAAGGAAATAAAATAGCCACAAGACAGTTTTATAAAGAAGGTGATTGTATATTCTAAGTGCAGTGAAGTAGACTAAATAGATAGGTTACAGAGTGAAAAAATAGAATAGGGTAGTCAGTAAAGCTTACTGCTTAAAAATGAGAAATAAGCTCAAAATCAAATAAGTACTCTTTAACTTTCCAGGTAAAATTTATATAAATTTTAATAGTCTATTGAGAGCCCTGAGTTGAGAAAAAAAGACTTATGTTTCATTTCATTTCATTCAAAAAGAAGAAAACAGTCCAATACACTTATACAACAAAATATTACTTGGTTTTTTCTGTACCTGAAAGCCCAGAATTCTTTGGAATTTGTTTTTAGGTACAAGTGTTTTCGGGACCAGGTAGTCCCTCTGCTGTTCCCCATCCACACATCATAACCAGCATCTGCCAGAAGGAAGCCTAGGCTGTTATTAGGAAGATTGGAAATCCAGCTGCTGGCAGATGTGAGCAAACCATGTTGCAAGTATACAACAAGTCTCTGAACTGGAAAAAATGTAGAAAATTTCTTTTAAAATATTGTAGTGTCTACATGAGTATCTGACCTCAAATTTAATCTTATAGGATAAAATTTTTTTAATTGTATAAATAGGGTAAGTTTTACATGTTTTAATTCCATTTTATGTCAGAGTTGTTCACTAATGAATTTCTTTCATATGACCAAGTGGGCAATTAGGTCATGGCACATACATAAACATGGGCTTTCCAGGTGCCACTAGTGGTAAAGGGCTGGCCTGAGAATGCAGGAAAAGTAAAAGATGTGGGTTTGATCCCTGGGTCCAGGAGGTCTCCTAGAAGAGGGCATGGCAACCCGCTCCAGTATTCTTGCCTGGAGAATCCCCATGGACAGAAGAGCCAGGCAATAGTCCATAGAGTTGCAAAGAGTCAGTCATGACTAAAGCTACTTAGCCCACACATACTTAAACATACAAAATTTTAAGGACATAGAATATTCAAATATCACTTGGTAACTTGGGGACTCATTTAAATAGCATTGTTCAGTTCAGTTCAGCTCAGTTGCTCAGTCATGTCCGACTCTTTATGACCCCATGGACTGCCACACGCCAGGCCTCCGTGTCCATCACCAATTCCCGGAAACTACTCAAACTCATGTCCATTGAGTCAGCGAGGCCATCCACCGTCTCATCCTCTGTTGCCCCCTTCTCCTCCTGCCTTCAATCTTTCCCAGCATCAGGGTCTTTTCCAGTGAGTCAGCTCTTTGCATGAGGTGGCCAAAGTGCTGGAGTTTCAGCTTCAATATCAGTCCTTCCAATGAACACCCAGGACTGATCTCCTTTAGGAAGGACTGGTTGGATCTCCTTGCAGTCCAAGGGACTCTCAAGAGTCTTCTCCAACACCACAGTTCAAAAGCAGCAATTCTTTGGTGCTCAGCTTTCTTTATAGTCCAACTCTCACATCCATACATGACTACTGGAAAAACCATACCTTTGACTAGATGGACCTTTCTTAGCAAAGTAATGTCTCTAATTTTTAATATGCTGTCTAGGTTGGTCATAACTTTCCTTCCAAGGAGTAAGCGTCTTTTATTTTCATGGCTGCAATCACCATCTGCAGTGATTTTGGAGCCCCAAAAATAAAGTCTGACACTGTTTCCACTGTTTCCCCATCTATTTCCTATGAAGTGATGGGACCAGATGCCATGATCTTCGTTTTCTGAATGTTGAGCTTTAAGCCAACTTTTTCACTCTCTTCTTTAACTTTCATGAAGAGGCTCTTTAGTTCTTCTTCACTTTCTGCCATAAGGGTAGTGTCATCTACTTATCTGAGGTTATTGATACTTCTCCCAGCAATCTTGATTCCAGCTTGTGCTTCTTTCAGCCCAGCGTTTCTCATGATGTACTCTGCATGTAAGTTAAATAAGCAGGGTGACAATATACAGCCTTGACGTACTCCTTTTCCTATTTGGACCCAGTCTGTTGTTCCATGTCCAGTTCTAACTGTTGCTTCCTGACCTGCATACAGGTTTCTCAAGAGGCAGGTCAGGTGGTCTGGTATTCCCATCTCTTTATGAATTTTCCAGTTTATTGTGATCCACACAGTCAAAGGCTTTGGCATAGTCAATAAAGGAGAAGTAGATGTTTTTGTGGAACTCTCTTGCTTTTTTGGTGATCCAGAGATGTTGACAATTTGATCTCTGGTTCCTCTGCCTTTTCTAAATCCAGCTTGAACATCTGGAAGTTCACAGTTCATGTATTGCTAAAGCCTGGCTTGGAGAATTTTGAGCATTACTTTGCTAGTGTGTGAGAAGAGTGCAACTGTGCAGTAGTTTGAGCATTCTTTGGCATTGCCTTTCTTTGGGATTGGAGTGAAAACTGACCTTTTCCAGTCCTGTAGCCACTGCTGAGTTTTCCAAATTTGTTGGCATATTGAATGCAGCACTTTCACAGCATCATCTTTAAGGGTTTGGAATAGCTCAACTGGAATTCCATCACCTGCACCAGCTTTGTTCATAGAGATGCTTCCTAAGGCCCACTTGACTTTGCATTCCAGGATGTCTGGCTCTAGGTGAGTGATCACACCATCATGATTATCTGGGTCATGAAGATCTTTTTTGTACAGTTCTTCTGTGTATTCTTGCCACCTCTTCTTTAAATAGCATGTTATATAAGATATATTTTATATTATTACTCCACCTTTCTCACTTCATAAAATAATTTTATACTCACATTTTCACAGATATATTTAATATAGATTTTATCACTAGAACCATTGCTTTAATCACCAGTGTTTCCAGAGTTCTAATTTATACTTCCAAGGTTTTTGAGAAGCAGCAGCTTTGAATAACATAATGTGTGCTCACTGATAACTTTGTTTTACTCCCCAAATTGGCCTTCACACATAATCCACATCGTTATCATCATTACTGGATCCAGGCATTGTAGCTGGAGTATCGAAAGAACCTTGCATATTATAGCACTTCAATGGCTAAAATATTACATTTCCTGTGATGATACAGGAAAGTGATGAATGGTTTGTACAGACACTCTAACAGTGCAGACCAACCCTAGAATCGGAATAACTGGCCTTGATCAGCATAGAGAGGTAGGGCTGCTGGGAAAAATTGGGAAAACATATTTGGTATTGAAATGATACACATAGGCATCTTTTGTTACTCCCATGCCTTGTTTTAACTGTAAATGTGCAAGTATGGCAACTATGACATATTACGGACATAGCGGCCCTTAGGGATAAAGGCCTGGTTTATCAAATAAAGAAAGACAGCCAAGAGGAAGAGAAATTTACAGTGGGTAGTGGAGAGAGGAATGTATGAATACCAGATATGGCATTAGGATTAAACGTAATAGCAGATGAAATCAACTTAATGTGAAAAACACATAGCTCTGAGCAGTGCAAGCGGTACGTTTACTAGATTATTTTAGTGTCACACCTAGATTCCCTTTGTTAAGCAGCTGAATCATTCTCCAGCTATTGGGACTGGTGCTTCTGAAGGGTTCACTGTTGCCCCTTTCTCTGTGGAACTGCCCCCAGGCTAAGGGGAATTTCCTCAGGCAGACTTTATTTCTTTCTATGGATGTCCTTCTGGCAGTGACTAACTGATACAAGAATGCAAAAAAGCTAGCTTCCTAACTTCAAGGTGGGACCGTGTCTGCAGTGCAATTCAGGATTCCTCTGAGACAACATTGTATTAGCTGAGTCTCATCCTTCCTTAGCTCCTTCCCCTGCCTTCCCCTCTTGTCCACATTATCTTCTCATGAAAGTATTCCAATCAATAAATTACATACACCTATATCCTTGTTTCAGGGCTGCTTCTAGAGAACTCTAAGGTACTTACTATATTTTAAAATTATCTTTAAGTCTTTTATTAGTGTTTGAAAAATTGAGTCAAACCCTGAGGAATGATTACAATAATTATGTCAAAATTTTCTGCCTAGTAGATGTGACCTGTATAAGGATCAAAAATTATATTGGTAGAGGCTACTCAAAATTAATGAATTTTCTCTGAAATGTACCATAATGTTCAAAATGAGAACTTGACAGAGTGTCCTAAAATATGAGAAACAATTTTTTCAAGGAAAAACAAGGAGAAAAGGAAAATTCTCTGGGTTTTTTTTTGCAACAGTTAGACAAATAAGAAAAGTAGTCAGTATTGTGCTAGTAAGTGGTACATCTAGAATTATTAATATGACCCTAGTGACAAATTCTAGTGCGTTTTTCAGTGTCTCATTCTGCTGACAGTAGTGTATGTAGTACTGGAGTAAAGAGCCATGAGACTGCTACCAAACTTTTTTCTTTGCTATTATTAGAGGAGAAAGAAAGAAATTTTTACCAACCATACTTCAAACCTACAGAATAAAGCTACTGTGTTTCAGAGCATTTCTAATCCCTCATTGAACAAAGAAAACTCTAGGTAATCAACATGTATGAGTATGGTGATCCACAAAGAAAACTTGGAAGGACCGTGTGTTCCACCATACTTTAAAACCACTCTGAACAGGAAGCTAAAGAGAGTCAGATTCTCTTTCTGGGGCATATGGAGATATGCATGAGAAGTTAACTGTTCACTTAATTTTTTTAAACCCTTTTCTTATTCTAAACTCACTGAGAAGAAATGGAGAAGTTAAGATCTTCAGATAATCATCAGTTTATCTTGAACTGAGTGTTACCTGAATTGTTTTCACTGTTTGTTTTCCCATAGGGAATTCGATAAAGGCCAAGGATATAACCATCTTCAGTTGTAATATCATACTCTTCATCTGGGTAGCCCCAGTAGGAAATAATTTGACTCTAGATAAGGAAAAAGCAAACCTTTTAGAATAAGACTGTTAGTGAATTAATGTAGCCTAATTAATCTAAGCTAATCCCATGGACAGAGGAGCCTGGCAGGCTATAATCCATGGGGTCACAAAGAGTAGGACATGACTGACTAACACACACAAACACACATTAATGTAATAATGAATCTTTGTATTCTCAATCTTAAGCCTATGTATTTTATATTTTTTATTTTCACTAATTCACTGATTAATTCAGTACTAAATATTTACAAAACATCTACTAAGCATCCGTCTTCTATTCCAGGGGTTCATAGATAAATAAAACAACAACAAAAAATTAAAACCCCTGCATTCAAGGAGATATCTCAAGAACTAACCAATTATTTTTTTTCTGACTACGAGTCATAGTTTTACCTATATACCAATATAAAATTTTAAAATGTTTACCCACAAGTGTTTGTTTGTTTATATATATAGCTAAGAATATATACATATGTGGAATTTGTTATGTAAATGCATATATAGAATAGAGAAATGATACGGTTATGCATATTTTCATTTCAGACACAGAATAAAGCAGAAACGGAAACTTAAAGCTATAGGATAGCAGATGAGGAATATTAGTTGACCCATATTCAAAATACATGAATGCAGAGATATAAACTGACTGTAGATCTATTCAAATAAAACCCCTCAAAACTGAAGAGTAGCATTCCCCATTACTTTATTAGCTTAACATTTATGTCCTAGCAACTTACAATATTCATGCTTGCTTCAGGGTTCACAGACCTTTGTTTCCTAAACACACCATGAGTAGTTCCAAGAATTAGGATGAAAGACATCACCTTGAAAAGGTACCACATTTGGGAATCTACACATAAAAAGAGATTTTAATAATATTAAAATTGCAGCAATTATTACTATTTGACTAAATAATTCTGTGAGGTAGGGAATATTACCATTTTCAGATGACAAAACAGAGGCTCTGAAAAATTAAATAAACCTGTCTAAGGATATACAATGTATAGCTGGCAATCACGGTTCAGATTTAGGCCTGCTTAACTCCAAAAATCCATGTTTTTCCAACTACTCTATTCTGTAGCACAAATTCCCTCTTTAAAGTCTTCTTAATAGTATTGCTTAGCTCAGTTTTAAGAGTTTTACTATATATTGCAGGTTAACTAATATAATTGATATAACTGATATAATAATACTCTTACCAGACTATTATTTATTTAAAGTATGTTTATAGGTTTTTGGGTTTGGGAGAGGGAAAGGGGACTAATGTGAATATTAGAAAGCTTGCCTAGCTTACATTCAGCCTCTCAGGGTTTGGAGTTTATTTTGTTTACAGAGATATGACTTTGAGTTTGAGTAACCAAGTTCTGGAAAGCCAGGACACGTAAATCATTTCTAGAAAACTGAGAAAGCAGGGAATCGCAGAGGTCACCATCTAGATTTTCTCCCCAGACCTTGGTTTACCAATTTCATGAGCCTTGAAAATGAGCCAGACACTGTATCTGAAAGGATATTATGAGGCATTTTTAAAACTCCCAACTTCACAACTTATAAACTGTGTGACTTAAAGCAAGTTACTTATCCTCTCTGAGCATGTTTTCCTACTTAAAAAGTATGAATAATGCCTACTTCTCAGGTTTGCAATGGCACCCCACTCCAGTACTCTCGCCTGGAAAATCCCATGGACGGAGGAGCCTGGTGGGTTTCAGTCCATGGGGTCGCTAAGAGTCGGACACGACTGAACGACTTCACTTTCACAGGTTTGTTATAAAACTTAAATTTGATAAATGTGACATGATGCTTTTTTAATATAATACTTTATTTTCTTGGGCTCCAAAATTATTGTAGATGGTGTCTGCAGCCATGAAATTAAAAGACGGTTTCTCCCTGGAAGAAAAGCTATGACCAACCTAGACAGCATATTAAAAAGCAGAGATATTACTTTGTTGACAAAGTTTCATTTAGTCAAAGCTATGATTTTTCCAGTAGTCAAGTGTGGATGTGAGAGCTGGATCATAAAGAAAGCTTTTGAACTGTACTGTTGGAGTAGACTCTTGAGAGTCCCTTGGATTGCAAGGAGATCAAACCAGCCAATCCTAAAGGAAATCAGTCCTGAATATTCATTGGAAGGACTGATGCTGAAGCTGAAACTCCAATACTTTGGCCACCTGATGCAAAGAACTGATTCACTGGAAAAGACCCTGATGCTAGGAAATATTGAAGGCAGGAGGAGAAGGGGAAGACAGAGGATGAGATGGTTGGATGGCATCACTGACGGGATGGATATGAGTTTGAGCAAGTTCTTGGAGTTGGTGATGGACAGGGAAGCCTGGCCTGCTGCAGTCCATGGGGCCACAAACAGTTGCACAAGACTGAGCAACTGAACTGTAATATAATACTAGCCATATAACTAACATTTAATACATATTAGACCATCTTAAGAGAACAAACAAAACACTAGTAATTCAGAAAAATCATTTGCATGCAAATAATTGCTATATCTTATATGTTTGTTAAGCTAGTCTCCAGCGCAATATTTAATGACTTGGTACAAATTAGGTGGATACAAAATTGAAACTGTATTTATTACTTAAAGTTTCTTTTAATTTAAAGCTGTGATTTATGGAGACTGAACATATCACCTTTGGTCAGAGGTTTACATTATATTTGGTATAATATCTGTGCTTTTCACTGAAGGCAAAAAAGCAAATTTTAAAACAATATTATCAAACTTTTTACCAAAGAGAGAGAAACCTGTTAACTTAAGTGCATTAAAAAAAAAGGTTATATTTAAAAAGAATACATTTCAATCAGTTCTAATGAGGTGGATGAAACTGGAGCCTATTATACAGAGTGAAGTAAGCCAGAAGGAAAAACACCAATACAGTATACTAACGCATATATATGGAATTTAGAAAGATGGTAACAATAACCCTGTGTATGAGACAGCAAAAGAGACACTGATGTATAGAACAGTCTTATGGACTCTGTGGGAGAGGGAGAGGGTGGGAAGATTTGGAAGAATGACACTGAAACATGTAAAATATCATGCATGAAACGAGTTGCCAGTCCAGGTTCGATGCATGATACTGGATGCTTGGGGCTAGTGCACTGGGACGACCCAGAGGGATGGTATGGGGAGGGAGGAGGAAGGAGGGTTCAGGATGGGGAACACATGTATACCTGTGGCGGATTCATTTTGATATTTGGCAAAACTAATACAATTATGTAAAGTTTAAAAACAAAATAAAATTTAAAAAAAATTAAAAAAAGGCTATAACATTTGTAGTCACAACAGTGTTATACAAAGTGTTAATTAAACAGTGTTATGTCAAACGGCAACAACAACAAAGAGTTCAGACTACTTTGTTGATACTGATAAATTCTGAGTTGATATTGATGTTACTAAGTTAACATGAGTTTTCAAATATACTTTGGACCTATGCAATTTTTATACTGGTATTCTGCTTAAAAGTTAAATCAATCCATCTAAAAATATTGGAAATAATTTTGTCAAAGTAGATGAAAATATATAAGAAATATTACTTATTGATAGTCAATTCAGTTACTGAGACTTTAAAATATATTCAGAACAATTTGGGTACTTGAAACTACTCTTTCAAGTATAAATTTTATGGAATCTAAACACATTAAATGTCTGATAAAAATTTAGCTCTCAAATTGAAATTTTTTAGGAGTAGAAGGCACACCAATATTTAAAGGCTTAGTATGAAGGAGTTTTTAAATATATCAATGATTTTTTAAATGTTTATGTTTTAAAATGATCATTTGAATACAGTGGACCACTATTTATTAAATTTATACAGATACCATAGAGTTAGATGTTGTTACTAAAATATCACTTTACCTGTAAAACCTAGTATCTAATCTAGTAATTACTATTACCTCAACTTTAGTCATTGACCATAATTTTTCATCTATGTTGGCTGGTTGGTGAAATACTATGTAATGAACTGGTGCTTTGCTTAGCGTAGGGGCAAACTTTTAAAAGATGATTTTAAAGATGGAAGCATGGCAGAAAATTGAGCTTTGTGCAAGAGTAATCCATTAAAGGTAGCCAATATCTTACATAATGATTTTTAAAGATTATCACACAGTTGGGAAAAGCACTTAAACAAAATTAAACCAAAAAGCTGCATTACTAATAGCACCCATCTGTAACTAAATAGAATTTTCTAAAAGTTGATTTGAGGATCAGTTTTCTTCAGTTTCTGCCATTAAAATCATTAGTTTGACTTTAGATATAACCCACAACAATAAAATACATTATGCCATACCTCTTTGTTCTTCTTGATTTTAGGTACCTAATAGATGTGTCTTCAAAGTAGTCAATCACATATTGTGCTCCTTTTGGCAAAGGTTGCTAAATATAATCACAGATAAGCTGAAAAAATAAAAATGAGAACATTTAATTTCAGTGCAAAAATCAAACCTGGCATTACATAAATTGGCAACAGAAACTACAACAAATTTTGAAAGAACACTGTTGACACTAATAAATGCTAAGTAGCTTTTCAAGTCACTGCCCATATGCTACTCTAAATACATTCACAAAAATACCCACAGAGGTGGTTAGTGGTAGTTTCCCACTAGTGCAGTTTTTTTTTTTAATCAGAATTATTAAGACATAATTCTAACTCCCTTAAAGTGTTAAAGTAGATTTCTGTTCTTCTGACTGGCAGTCACTGTAATAGCAGTAATGAGTAGTAAACACGCAGTCTATGATGGTATAAAGCAGTTCAAATATAGAAGCGACTGTCATATAATTATTGCTGGGTTTTGAAGATTTCTCCCTATGGAAAACATAAGCAAGTGCTCATTTCTTTCCCTAAAACATATAATAGGAAGAATAATATTGAAGTTTAGCTTAGGTTATTTAAAAATATATGTTGTAAACTCAAGAAAATCAAAAAACTTTTAAGTACCAACAGTAAGTCAATAAAAAAGGTAAAACGGGTTAATAATAAATGCTGTTAGACCTTAAGAAGTAAAAGACTTTTTAAAAAATAAATGAAGAACAAATAAACACAGTAGTAACACGGTAGATTTTAATCAACAATATAATAATCATTTGTGAAAGCGGCAGCCACTCAGTCGTGTCCGACTCTCTGCGACCTCATGGACTCATCCACGGAATTCTCCAGGCCAGAACACTGGAGTGGGTAGCCTTTCCCTTCTCCAGGGGATCTTCCCAACCCAGGGATCTGAACCCAGGTCTCCCACATTGCATGTGGTTTCTTTACCAACTGAGCCAAAAGGGAAACCCAAGAACACTGGAGTGGGTAGCCTATCCATTCTCCAGGGGATCGTCCCAACCCAGGAATCGAAAAATCATTCATAAATGCTCTTTATATACTGGTTAAACACAGAAATTGTCAAATTGGATTAGAAAGCAAGACTTTACTCTGCAATGTTTATAAGAAAAGTGAAAGTGAAAGTCACTCAGACCTGTCAGACTCTTTGTGACCCCATGGACTATACAGTCCATGGAATTCTCCAGGCCAGAATACTGGAGAGGGTAGCCTTTCCCTTCTCCAGGGGATCTTCCCAACCCAGGGATCAAACCCAGGTCTCCCGCATTGGAGGTGGATTCTTTACCAGCTGAGCCACAAGGGGGGCCTATAAGAAACCTGCATTAAATACAGATTATTATTATCAATAGACAGGTTGAAGAGTAAAAGTGTAAAGCAAGATATGCCAAAAGAAAGCTGGACTAACTATGTTGATTTCAATTATAGTAGACTCAGAATAAGAAATATAGCTAAAAAGCAAGATTACATAACAATATGCAATCAGTTCTCCAAGAAGACATAACAATCCTAAATGTGTATGCACCAAACAGCTCAGTGTCCGCTTAGTCCCCTCTGACTCTGTGGTCCTGTGGACTGTAGCATGCCAGGCTCCTCTGTCCATGGGATTTTCCAGGCACGAATACTTGAGCAGGTTGCCATTTCCTACTCCAGGGGATCTTTCTGACCCAGGGATCAAACCTGTGTCTTTCATGCCTCCTGCATTGCAGGGAGATTCTTTACCACTTAGCCATGTGGGAAGCCTCTGCACCAAAAATATATGTAAGTAAGCATTAAATATATGTAAGCAAGCATTAATAGACTAAAAGGAGAAATAGACAAATTTACGATTATATTTGGAAAATTCAACTCCTCCTTTTCAGTGTTTGATAGAATAAGTAGACAGAGAATCAGTAAAAATATAGATGACCTGGACAATACCTAGCAATCACTTGATTTAACTGACATTTATAAAACATTCTATACAACCATAGCATAATACACATTCTTCTCAAACATACAAAAAAAACATTCATCAAGATTGTGGCCAGTAGGAAAGATTTAAATTTAAAGGAATAAAATTCATACAAATTTCTTGGGCCATAACAAAATTAAAATAGCAATCAATAATAAAAGTTATCCAGAAAGTACCCAAATACTTGGAAATTAAATAATACATTTCTAAGTAATCCATAGGTTAAAGAAGAGGGACTTTTAAAAATATTTGAGAGGCTTCCCTAGTGGCTCAATGATAAAGAATCCGCCTGCCAATGCAGGAGACACAGGTTTGCTCCCTGGTCGGGGAAGATCCCACGTGCCACATAGTAACTAAGCCCTTGTTCCACAGTTATTGAGCCTGTACTCTAGAGTGCAGGAATTGCAACTACTGAAGCCCACTCTGTCTGCAACAAGAGAAATCACTGCAATCAGAAGCTTATGCACTGCAACTCAGAGTACCCCTCCACACACACTCGCCGCAACTAGAGAAAAGCCTGCACAGCAACAAAGACCCAGCCTAGCCAAAAAGAAATAAATAAAGCTATAAAAAACATTTAAACTAACTGAAATTGAAAATACAACAATATCAAAATTTGTGTGGTGCAGCTAAGCAATACTTAGAAGGAAATTTATAGCAATAACTACTTACATGAGAAAATAAGAAAGGTAAGAAAAACAAGTAATTGAAGTTTTTACCTATAAAAGCTAGAGGAAAAAAAGCAAACTACAATTAAAATAAAAATAGAAGGAAAGAAATAATAAAGATTGGCAAGAAATCAAAGAAAAGGAATGAAAGACAAATAGAGGAAATCAATGAACCAACAGCTGTTCCTTTGAAATGGTCAAAAAAAACTTTTAGTCAGGATGACCAAGAAAAAAGAAGAAAATGTAAAATACCCATATCAGGAATGAAGAAAAAAAAACAAACTGTCCTACTGATCCCACAGATATTAAAATTAATTATAATAAGGGACTACTTAACTCTATGCTCATAAACTTGAAAACATAAATGAAATACAATAATTCCTTAAAAAGAGAAACTATTAATGTCAAAACTCACACCCCCCAAAAAAGTGATAACCTGAATATTCCAGTATCTATTTTATAAATTAAATGTATAGCATAAAAACCTTCTGAAAAAGAAAAATCCAGGTCAGATAGTTCACTGCCAAACTTCACCAAATATTTAAAAAAAAAACAATTCTTTACAACCTCTTCCAGAAAATAGAAGAGAAGGGTATCCTTTCCAATTAATTAAAAAAAAAATGTATTGGTGTATAGTTGATTTCCTTTCCAATTAATTGTATAAGGTCACATTATGAAAGAAGAAAACTATAGACCAATTTCCCCCATAAAGATAGATTCCAAGACTCTCACTAAAATGTTATCAAAATAAATCCAGCAATATATTGAAAAAATACATCTCAGTCTAGTGGGGTTCATCCCACAAACAAAAGACTGATTGAACATTCAAACATCAATTAGTGTTATTTACCATATTAACAGACTAAACTGAAAACAAAACAAAACAAAAAACTCAGAAGATGCAGAAAAGTTAATCATTTAGTCATAAAACTTCTCAACAAATTATATATCGAAAGACACTTCCTTAAACTAATAAAGGCTACATTTCCAATCACACTTGGTAAAAGACTGAATGCTTTCTTGATAAGAATTAGGAGCAAGAAAAGAGGTCCTTTCTCTCCACTTCTATTCAACATTGTACTGAAAGTCCTAGCCAGTGCGATTAAGCAAGGAAAAAAAAGTAAAAAATAAAGGCATACCTGATTATCTATGTAGAAAATCCTAAAGAATCTATGTATACTTTAAAAATTTACTAAAAAAAATAAGTGATTTTTAGAGGATTAAAGATAAAAGATAATATAGAAGAGTCAGCAATAAACACTTGGAATTTAAAATTTTAAAAATCCCAATTATAATAGCACTTTCCTTTCCATCATAATGGCTACTTGTATAAATCTAAAAGCCCAATTAAAAGAGATTGTCAGATTGGATCAACAGGAAAGCTGCTCTCAAGAAATTTGCTTTAAAGATACAAGCATAATTATAGTAAAACTGTAAAGAGGGAAAATAATATGACAAACTAATACTAATCAAAAGAAAGCTATATTAATATCAGGCAGTACAGATTTTAAAGGAAATTATAACCAGTGATAAATAGTACAATTTCAAAATGATAAACAGATCAATTCAGTAACAGTTTATCAATCTACATATTTATATTTGTCTCTCTCTAAAAAGAGAGTCAGGAGTCAAAAACCCAGACCTGATAAAGCTGTAAGGAGAAAGACTTATGTATTTATATTCTTATTTACAGTTAGAAATATTAATTTATAACTGATAGGGCACATATATAGAAAATCAGTAAGGATTTAGAAGGGCTGAAGAACACAATTCTTATTAAAATCTAAGGCATTTTCATAGAAATTAAGCTCTTTTTAGACAGTATATGGAAATGGTGAGAACCTCAAAGAGTCAAAATAATTTTTAAAAAGAAGACAATTGGAATAGTCACAGTAACCAAATTTAAGACTTATTTATTGTAAGGCTAAAGTTATCAAGAGAGTGTGGCACTGGCAGAACAAGATAGATAAATGGATGAGAACAGAGTTTAGGATAGATCTACATTTACATGGTCAATTAATTCTCAACAAAGATGCAAAGGCAATTCAGTCTAAAACACACAGTGCTGAAACAAATATTCATATGCAAAGGTATGAACTTTGATCCATATCTAACATCAAATACAAAACTTAACTTAAAAAGGACCATAGACCTACAAATCTGGAAAACTCAGCAGTGGTCACAGGATTGGAAAAGGTCAGTTTTCATTCCAATCCCAAAGAAAGGCAATGTCAAAGAATGTTCAAACTACTGCACAATTGCACTCATCTCACATGCTAGCAAAGTACTGCTCAAGATTCTCCAAGCCAGGCTTCAACAGTATGTGAACCATGTACTTCCAGATGTTCAAGCTGGATTTAGAAAAAGCAGAGGAACCAGAGATCAAATTGTCAACATCTGCTGGATCATCAAAAAAGCAAGAGAATTCCAGAAAAACATCTACTTTTGTTTTATTGACTAAGCCAAAGCCTTTGACCATGTGGACCACAACAAACTGTGGAAAATTCTGAAAGAGATGGAACACCAGACCACCTGACCTGCCTCCTGAGAAATCTATATGCAGGTCCGGAAGCAACAGTTAGAACTGGACATGGAACAACAGACTGGTTCCAAATAGGAAAAGGAGTACATCAAGGATGTATGTTGTCACCCTGTTTATTTAACTTATATGCAGAGTACATTATGAGAAATGCTGGGCTGGAGGAAGCACAAGCTGGAATCAAGATTGCTGGGAGAAATATCAATAACCTCAGGTACACAGACGACAGCCCTTATGACAGAAAACAAAGAACTAAAGAGCCTCTTCATGAAGGTGAAAGAGGAGAGTGAAAAAGTTGGCCTAAAGCTCAACATTCAGAAAACTAAGATCACGGCACCTGATCCCATCACTTCATGGCAAATAGATGAGGAAACAATGGAAAAAAGTGAGAGACTTAATTTTGGGGGGCTCCAAAATCACAGCAGATGGTGACTGCAGCCATGAAATCAAAAGACACTTGCTCCTTGGAAGAAAAGCTATGACAAACCTAGACACCATATTAAAAAGCAGAGACATTACTTTGCCAACAAAGGTCCTAGTCAAGGCTATGGTTTTTCCAGGAGTCATGTATGGATGTGAGAGTTGGACTGTGAAGAAAGCTGAGCGCTGAAGAATTGATGCTTTTGTACTGTGGTGTTGGAGAAGACTCTTGAGAGTCCCTTGAAAATGCAAAGAGATCCAACCAGTCTATTTTAAAGGAAATCAATCCTGAATATTCATTCGAAGGACTAATGCTGAAGCTGAAACTCCAGTACTTTGGCCACCTGATGCGAAGAACTGACTCTTTGGAAAAGACCCTGATGCTGGCAAATATTGAAGGTGGGAGGAGAAGGGGATGACAGAGGATAAGATGGTTGAATGGCATCACCGATGCGATGGACATGGGTTTGAGTAGGCTCCAGGAGTTGGTGAAGGACAGGAAAGCCTGGCATGCTGAAGTCCATGGGGTCACAAAGAGTTGGACATGACTGAGCGACTGAACTGAACTGAATAACACTATAAAACTTCTGGAAGAAAACGTAAGAGAAAAGTCTTCATTACCTTGAGGTATATATCCAGTATTTCTTTGATAGAAGACAAAAAGTAGAAACCATGTAAGTTAAAAATGGATAAATTAAGGACATCTGCACTTGGAAAGATGCTGATAATATAATGAATAGAAGTCATAGACAAGAAGAAAGCATTTGCCAGTCACACATTTTATTTGTATCCAAAATATATAATAAACTCTGTAAATTCAGTGATAAGAAAATAAACTACCCAATTTATTTAATAGGTAGAAACTTTGAACAGACACTTCACAGAAGTAGATATATGAATGGCAAACGACCACATGAAAAGATGGTCAATATCAAACATCACTGGAGAAATTAAAATTAAACCCTTACTGAAATGCCATCACACACTTATTAGAATGGCTAAAGTTGAAAGGTTTGGTCATATTCAATGATATTAAGGATGGGGAATAACTGGAATCTTCAAATGGTTCTGTTAGAATGTAAAATGGAAAAGCCATTTTGGGAAACAGTTTCACTTGATAGTTCCTTTCAAAGTTGAACACACATCTACCATATAATTAGACTATTCTACTCCCAGATATTCACACAAGATAAATGAAAGCCAATATTCATATAAAGACTTTTATATGTCATAGCAGCTTTATTTTTCATAGTAAAAAACTAGAAACAACCCAAATGTTCATCAGGAGGTGAACAGATAAACATACTACAATATATCCATATAAAGAAATATGTTTATCCATAAAAAGAAATGAACTGACACATTTGACAACACGAATTTCAAAATAATCATGCCAAATAAAGTCAATGAAAACAATACAAATAACAATAAAATAATAACATTTATAGAAACAGTATTTTTTTTACCACAAGTGTGTGAAATTAGAAATCAACTACAGAAAGAAAACCAGGAGAAGAACAAACACAGGGAGACTAAACAGCAGGCTATTTAAAAAATGAATTCAAAGAGGAAATAAGAAAATACCTCAAGACAAATCCAAATGGAAACAAAGTTTTCCAAAATCTATGGGATGCCACAAAAACAGGTATAAGAGGGAAGTTCACATATATACACATACTTTACTATACACTTGAAATTAACACAGTATGTGCATTAGCCATACTTCAATAAAAAACTCAAATTACATTAAGGAATAATCTAAAATAGCTCGATGGGGCTATTCATCTTGATTTTATGCCATCTAAATACTGTTAGATATGCCATTAATGATTATGTAAATTATCAATGAAATAAATAAGGACAGAAAGTGCTGTGAATCACATTATCAGATATTCTTTGTTCACTGACATTGTATTTTATATCATTACAGTAATATTATATCATAGAAAAGAACTCTCTGAGAAAATATGTTTAATATTGATGTCACACCACTAAGTTACCATTCAGCCTGTCTTCCTTTAAGTATTATCCTCAAAAGTCTGGATATCTTCTAGGCAAAGAGTTAGTGAACTCTCAGTCTCTGAGAATTCTAATTTGGATTCCAGTTGCCAAAGATACTGTATTGAACATGACAGTGTTTCTGTCCTCTTGGTGCTTAAATTCTAGTGAGAGAGAACTAAACTAAATAAATAGTTAAACAAGTAAAAAGCAAGTTCACTTCTAAAGGTAATTAAGTGATATTAAGAAAATAGGTTAATGGAAAAGAGGGTCACTGGGTGGCTATTTTAGGTCAAGTGGTTGGGGAAGTCCTCTTTAGGTAACTTTTAAGCTTGACTTGAATATCAGGAGGAGCCAGCCTTGCAGAAAATTGGGAAGAAGTAAGGCAAAATGCCAAGATGAATAGGAAGAGTAAATATAAGTACATCTGTCCCAGCTGTTTTACAATACTGCCTTCTCTAGGTCACTGAGTCATTCACACCTCTCTCGGAGAGATACACCAGTGCTAGTAGCCAACCATGCACCCACACAACCTTAAAGTTATCGCTCTGCATTAATATAATCCATTTTGGAGGTTAGGAGGGTAGGTGGGGAGGGTGGCTCTATCACTCCCTGAAGACTAAACGTGATAAGAAATCACAAGCCACCGTGGTTACTTCTACTGAATGGTCATAACATTCCCAAATTGTGGATAACTTTTTAAAAATGATATTGTTGATCATAGGGGAAAAGAAACAGAGAGTGAAGAATTAATGCACATTCACAACTACTGGCAGCACAATTCAAAAAGTATACCTTATACTCAAGACAACATAAGCAAATGCTTCCCACTTCCACAGACAAGTGGGAAATCTGAGAATATGTTCACGGGAACTAAAATAACCCAACTCAGTTGTGAAAGTGAAAGTGTTAATAGCTCAGTATCTAGCTCTTTGTGATCCCATGAACTGCAGCTTGCCAGGTTCCTCTGTCCATGGAATACTCCAGGCAAGAATATTGGAGTGGGTAGCCGTTCCCTTCTCCAGGAGGTCTTCCCAACTCAGGGATCAAACCTGGGTCTTCCACATTGCAGTCAAATTCTTTACTGTCTGAGCCATCAGGGTAGCCCCAACTTAGTAGCACAAGACATATAAAGACTACCAAGATAAGATATAAACATAGACTTGAGAAATATCACTGAATATTTTTTAAAAACCAATTATTGGTGCGTCGTTGATTTACAATGTTGTGTTCGTTTTAGGTGTACAGCACAGTGAATCAATTATACATATACCTATATCTGCTCGTTTCTTTTTAAGATTCTTTTCCCACATAGGGCATTGCACAGTACTGAGTAGAGTTCCAAGTTATACAGCAGGTTCTTCTTAGTTATCTATTTTATATATAGTAGTGACTGAATATTTTTATACCAAGTAGTTGAACTTTCATCTGTATGAGACTGAGAATTACTAAAAGTTATTTGAGAATGGCAATGACCAATCTAGAAACTTGGTGCAGAACAGAGATTAGGAGCAGAGAGGTCAGTTAGAAAGCTACTATAATAATTAAATTAAGAACTAATGACTGTTTGAACATAAGTAATGGAATAATCTGCATTTAGATGCTTATATCTTTCCTTTTCTCCTTTGCTTTTCGCTTCTCTTCAGAGTTCCAAAGAATAGCAAGGAGAGATAAGAAAGCCTTCCTCAGCGATCAGTACAAAGAAATAGAGGAAAACAATAGAATGGGAAAGACTAGAGATCTCTTCAAGAAAATTAGAGATACCAAGGGAACATTTCATGCAAAGATGGGCTCTATAAAGGACAGAAATGGTATGGACCTAAAAGAAGCAGAAGATATTAAGAAGAGGTGGCAAGAATACACAGAAGAACTGTACAAAAAAGATCTTCATGACCAAGATAATCATGATGGTGTGATCACTCACCTAGAGCCAGACATCCTGGAATGTGAAGTCAAGTGGGTCTTAGAAAGCACCACTACGAACAAAGCTAGTGGAGGTGATGGAATTCCAGTGGAGCTATTTCAAATCCTGAAAGATGATGCTGTGAAAGTGCTGCACTCAATATGCCAGCAAATTTGGAAAACACTGCAGTGGCCACAGGACTGGAAAAGGTCAGTTTTCATTACAATCCCAAAGAAAGGCAATGACAAAGAATGCTCCAACTACCGCACAATGGCACTCATCTCACACACTAGTAAGTAATGCTCAAAATTCTCCAAGCCAGGCTTCAGCAGTACATGAACCGTGAACTTCCACATGTTCAAGCTGGTTTTAGAAAAGGCAGAAGAACCAGAGATCAAATTGCCAACATCTGCAGGATCACTGAAAAAGCAAGAGAGTTCCAGAAAAACATCTATTTCTGCTTTATTGACTATGCCAAAGCCTTTGACTATATGGATCACAAGAAACTGTGGAAAATTCTGAAAGAGATGGGAATACCAGAACACTTGACCTGCCTCTTGAGAAACCTATATGCAGGTCAGGAAGCAATAGTTAGAACCGGACATGGAACAACAGACTGGGTCCAAATAGGAAAAGGAGTAGGTCAAGGCTGTATATT
Source organism: Bos indicus x Bos taurus (assembly GCF_003369695.1). Lineage (NCBI taxonomy): Eukaryota > Metazoa > Chordata > Mammalia > Artiodactyla > Bovidae > Bos > Bos indicus x Bos taurus. The sequence continues at coordinate 41,134,643 of NC_040101.1, forward strand.
GTCAGCCTGTTTATTTAACTTCTATGCAGAGTACATCATGAGAAACGCTAGGCTGGAAGAAGCACAAGCTGGAATCAAGAATGCTTGGAGAAATATCAATAACCTCAGATATGCAGATGACACCACCCTTATGGCAGAAAGTGAAGAGGAACTCAAAGCCTCTTTATGAAAGTGAAAGAGGAGAGTGAAAAAGTTGGCTTAAAACTCAACAATCAGAAAACTAAGATGATGGCAAATGGTCCCATCACTTCATGGGAAATAGATGGGGAAACAGTGGAAACAGTGGCAGACTTTATTTTGTGGGGCTCTAAAATCACTGTAGATGGTGATTGCAGCCATGAAATTAAAAGATGCTTACTCCTTGGAAGGAAAGTTATGATCAACTTAGACAGCATATTGAAAAGCAGAGACATTACTTTGCCAACAGAGGTTCGTCTAGTCAAGGCTATGGTTTTTCCAGTGGTCATGTTTGGATGTGAGAGTTGGACTGTGAAGAAGGCTGAGTGCCGAAGAATTGATGCTTTTGAACTGTGGTGTTGGAGCAGACTCTTGAGAGTCCCTTGGACTGCAAGGAGATCCAACCAGTCCATTCTAAAGGAGATCAGTCCTGGGTGTTCTTTGGAAGGAATGATGCTAAAGCTGAAACTCCAGTACTTTGGCCACTTCATGCAAAGAGTTGACTCATTGGAAAAGACTCTGATGCTGGGAGGGACTGGGGGTAGGAGAAGGGGATGACAGAGGATGAGATGGCTGGATGGCATCACCGACTCGATGGACATGAGTTTGAGTGAAGTCCGGGAGTTGGTGATGGACAGGGAGGCCTGGCGTGCTGCAAGTCATGGGATCACAAAGAGTTGGACATGACTGAGTGACTGAAATGAATGGATTAATCTGTCAATAATCACTTTTCAAAGTGCTCAATGTCCACAGTTGACAAGAATGTGGTAAAATAGGCACTGTAGAATATTGCTGGTAGAAATGGAATTTGTACTTTTCTGAGGTACAATGCTGAGGGATTGCATTTAAGAGACAGAGGAGAAGAGATAAAAAGACCAGAAGACTAATAGATATCAAGGATGAGAAAAGAGAATAGATATATTGAAAATGACTATGAGGTTTCAAGTCTGACTATGCAAGGTGACGAGACTATTAACATAAATGAGGTAACAACAGGAGATGACAGGAAAGAGAAGAACGTATTCAACAGATCATGAGGACCTGCATTGATTCCTCAAGATACTGCTTAACCTAGGAAAAATTCACTTGAATTTAATGTCTATATTTACATATGCAAAATGATGCAAGGATGGTTCTATATCTGTAAATCAATCAATCTGATACACCACAATAATAAAAAGGATAAAAATCACATGATCATAAAAAGCATTTGACAAAATTCAACATCCAATCATGATTAAAAAGAAAACGTCTCATCAAATTGTATAGAGGGAACATATCTCAGCATAGTAAAGGCCATGTATGATATAATCACAGCTAATATCACCTCAGTGCTGAAAAGCTGAAACCACTTCCTCTAAAACTGGGAACAAGATAAGATGCCCACTCGTACCGCTTCTAAATAAATGGTACTAAAAGTTCTAGCCATGGCAGTCAGATCAGAAACAGAAATTAAAGCTATTCAAATTAAAGGAAGGGCAGGGCAAAAATGGGGCTTCCCCTGTGGCTCAACAGTAGAGAATCCGCCTGCAGTGCAGGAAATTCAGGAGATGGAGGTTCGATCCCTAGGGAAGGAAGTTCCTCTGGAGTAGGAAATGGCAACCCAGTATTCTTGCCTGGAAAATTCCATGGACAGAGGATCATGGCAAGTTACAGTCCATGGGGTCACAAAGAGACACAACTTAGCGACTGAGCGACAAAATCAACAAGGGCCAAGATGACACTACTTGCAGATGACACGATACTCTACATAGAGAACCCTAAAGTCTCCACCCAAAAGCTATTAGAACTAAAGAATGAATTCAGTAAGGTTGCAGGATACAAGATTAATATACAGAAATCTGTTAGTTTACTATACACTGATAATGAACTACCAGAAAGAGGAAGCAAGCAAACAATCTCGTTTAAAACTGCGTTAATAAAATACTTAGGAATAAACTTAATCAAGGGGGTTAAAGACCTATACTTTGAAAACTATAAAACATGGATAAAGGAAATTTGTAGATGATACAAAGAAATGGAAAGATATTCTGTGGTCATAAATTGGACAAATTAATACTGTTAAAATACCCATACTATCCAAAGCAATCTATAGATTTAATTAAATCTCTATCATAATAACCAGGACATTTTTCACTAACTAGAATAATAGGAAAATTTATACAGAACTGCAAAAGATCCCGAATTGCCAAAGCAATCTTGAGAAAAAAGAACAAAGCTAGAGGTATCACCTTCTCAGACTTCAGACTATATGAAAAAGTCTTGAAATCAAAATGCTGGTATTGTCACAAAAACAGACACATAGATCAGTTGAACAGAACAGAGAGCCAGGAAATAAATCCAAACACTTAAGGTCAATAAACCTATAACAAAAATGTAAGACTATACAGCGGGGAAAAAAGATAGCCTCAGTGCTGGGAGAACTGGACAGCTACATGTAAAGAAATGAGATTAGAACATTTCCTCACACTTTATCCAAGAACAAACTCAAAACAATTTAAAGACCTAAAACCGTAAAACTTATAGAAGAGAATACAGGTAGACCACTCTTTGATATAAATGTAAGCAATATTTTTTTGGACTTGTCTCCTAATGCAAATGAAACACATGCAAAAATAAACCATGAAACTAAATTGAACTTATAAGCTTTTGCACAGCAAATGAAATGATTATTAAAATTAAAAGACAATGTATTGAATGGGACAGAATATTTGCAAATGATAATGACCAATAAGGGGTTATTATCCAAAGTATAGTTCGGTTATCTTTTATTAGATATATGTTATATTGATCCATCACCAACTTGAAGCCTGGTAATTTCTCCCTCATGTGTACATACAGTAAAACTTCTAATTTTTAATGTTTTCATTATAATTGACTATCATTGTCAATTTCCTCATAACAAGTTTCTCTACTGTCCAGGTAATAACTTATCTGCAATTCAGGGTACCTGTAATGAATGGTTCAGTCTTATCCTTGCATATTACTGTTTCCTTGAGAATTTCCAGGACAACGTTAGAAAGCAAACAAAAAAAAAAACTAGTGGTAAGGGCATGAATCCTTGTCTTGCTCATCCGCACACCTCTTAAAGCAAATGGAATGTGTTTTGGCATAAAATTTAATATTTACTGAAGAGAAGATTGACCTAAAATTCTCTGGTGAACCAAATATCTTTAACTGTCAATAATCTGGAATACAGAATTTTCTGGCCCCCTTTTACAGGTGGAGAAATTGAGGTTCAAAAAGTTTATCATTTACACAAAGCCCGAGGGTTAAACAAAATCTCTCCCAAACTCTTTTTCTGTTATGTGAATACTGACTATTAAGGTACTTGAAGAAAGCTGGCTCTGGCCTCACTACTGTGTTCCTTTCAGACTTAAGGCTATTAAGAAGCCAAGGTTCCAAGAAGGCACAGTTACCCTGGTAGTTAACCTTGGGCTGGGTCTCCGCAGTAGTCAACAGCAGCCCTGTGGCGAGGCGGGGTCTCACGCTCTAACCGATATGATTTACAGGTTTTGGGGACGAGAAGCAGATTGGAAATCACAGCTTATCGGATGGAGCCAGACGATGCTTGAAGACAGCTCCTGGCTCTCAAACCAAGAGGAAGGCCAAGATTTGCTTGTCTTCCGTGCTGATCCTTCTCTCAGCCCGAGTCGCCTCCTCTCCGCCCCCTGCAGGCTGACCAGGGAACTGCACAGGGGCCGAGCTGGGCCGGGAGCACGGGGCCTACAGCTCTGGCCCGCTGGGCTGTGGCGGCGGTTCCACCGACTGCAGGCCGGCCACCCGGGCGCGGAGACAGCGGGCCATGGCGCGGGTGCTGATCGTGGGCGCCGGGCTGACGGGAAGCTTGTGCGCGGCGCTGCTGAGGAGGGAGGCGTCCAGTCCTCTGCGCCTCACTGTATGGGACAAGGCCGGGGATTCAGGTGGGTGGTTTCCGGACAGAAGCCAGGGAAAGGAAGCCGGCGGGTACGCCGGCTTCTAAGGTGGCGTGGGCCTTCTCCGAGTAAGGCTCGGGGGAACACCCAGCAGGTCGGCGGGCGCCTGATCACGTGATCGGAGACTTCCGGCGCCCGGGACGGCCATAAGAGTGGGCGCGAGTTGGGGCGGCGACCCAGGCCGGGCGGTGGGGCGGGTGGGGGCAGGGCGGGATACCGGAGCACTTCTCTGGGAGGCCCGAGCGGCCTGGGAGACATCCTGACTGTAGTTTGCAAAGCTTGGGCCTGCCGCTGTCGCCAAGAAGTGAATTGTTTCCCTTGGCTGCTGTGTACCCTGGCAGCTTTCTTTAGATTATGAGAATCCTCCAGTGCCCATTGACCACCACTTTCCGAGGATCTATCTACTTGAGAGAATCCTGTCACTCTCCTGAAACCTGACAGCAAGAGGGAAAGCATTCGTTGATTCATTCATTCTGACATTTCATTCATTATTTTGCCTTCTTTGGTCAGTTCATTCATTCCCTTTATTCAGATCAGTACGTAGATGCAGCAGGCACAGTGCTGAAGGCTGCTGTATTATTCATGTGTTCTTTAAAAAAATATCTCACACCCCCTGACTGAATTGTCTCTGTTAATTACTTCCTAACAGTGTTAGATGACAAAACCTTCAATTTAAAAGGCAAACAATTTTTTTTTTTTTTTTAGATCTCTGGAATCTGGAGAAAACAAAATTTTAAAATATATTGATTATTATGAAATCTAAAAGTAAAACAAAAATTAAAAATATGTTTTCTGAAACAGTTGTAAGTTATCCATTGGTGTAACCTGGGGTGATCAGTGTTAATTGTGAAATATTCATTCTGATATATTAAGATATTTTCCTGGGGACTAATTCAAGGAGGAAGAATGACTACAGCCAGCAGTCCTCATAATCCACAGAGCACAGTGGACTTGGGTGCCCAGTATATCACCTGCACTCCTCATTATGCCAAAATACACCAAAGGTGAGTTAGTTGAAAGGAGTGGAATCAAGTCTTCCTGGTTGAGGATGTAAAAAGATACAAATCATCCATTTTTAACAGAGTTAAGCTTTGACTCTTGTAATATAGTGAAATTATATCATCATCATTGATCATAGTATTAATAGCAATAAAAGATTTACATGAGTAAAGTGGGAAACCTGTAAAACATGCCTCTCCAGTTGTGAAGATCAGGTGAGATGTTCTATGGAATATGGTAAGGGCTCAATAAATAAAAGTTAACTATGTTGGTGTTGAGAAAGAGGACAGATAACTGTGATGGAAGTAAAATCGTAACCAGATTCAAAATCGGTGTAATGAATACTTTTCTGTTTATTTTCACTAATTTTAATTTTGAAATATATGAGAAAGTAGACCTTTGAGTACAATCAGCAAAAGACTGTGGATTCTCAAAATATTTCCATTCTTCACCAAAATTATGTCTTATTAACACAAAACATATGTTGAGTTGTTTATAAGAAGATTTTTACTTAGGATTATAATCTCAAAGAATTCTTTGAAGAGAGTATAATGTTTAGAGCTAAAAGTATATGTATAGTTATGTTATACATTTTGATTTGTTTCAGTTTTTATGATGAATTGTTAGCTGGTGGCATTTTGAAGCCTCTGATCTCTCCTATTGATGGAATGGTGACGAAAGAAGGAGACTGTAACTTTGTAGCACCTCATGGAGTTTCTTCAATTATTAACCATTACTTAAAACAATCAGGTGAGAATAAAATTTTCTCTGCCTTCTTTTAGAGTAAGCATTTTAAACTAAAAGTTATACACATAATTAAATATTAATACTGTACGGAAAGTTATAAAATAGATGTTCTCCTACGCACCACTCAATAGCTAGTTTTCTTTCCCTAATCACTGTTTCCTATATATGCTTCCAGAAAAATGTTTATGCATCTATCTCTTGCTCTACGTGACTATCTCTATTTCCCTATTCATAGATGTTTGTATATATTCTTTTTTAAAACATAGATGAGATTATTTTATATAAGCCATTCTATGCTTTATTTCATCTATGTTTATAATAAACCAATCTCTATCTCTGTCTCTCTACCTATGTCTATGTCTATCCTATTGATACTATCTCTCTGGAGAACCCTGACTAATACATAATCATTGACTGAATCATATCTTTGGTCTATTTTCATATCAGCAAACTCAGTGTTCTTCATTCTTTTCAATGCCTGTTCAGTATTACATGGTATATATATATATATCATTATTTATTTAACTGTTAACTTTCTGTTAAGTATGTAGATTGTTTGGGGAGTTAGGGATTGTTTTGCTTTATGCTAGTACCAATATTGCTGCAGTTTCTAACTCTGACACACTTTTGAAAGTATATCTGTAGCATCAGTTCCTAACAGTATAGGAGGTGTGTCAATGGTTTGTGCATTTTTTATTTAACTAAGTTGTGCCATCTATTCCTGTTAAGGAATATATCATCAATAGTGAATGAGAACATGTCTTTCTGTACATCTTGATATTATGGAAAATACAATTTTTTGCCCGTATGATGGGTTGAAATGATATTTCCTTGTGTTCTGATTTGCATTTACTTAGTTATGAGTGAGTTTATGCCCCTTTGTTTTGCTAACCAAGTCTGTGCATTTTTTTTCTGTAAATGTCTTATAACCTTTGCCCAGTTTCTATGAGGATTTTCATGTTTTTATGTATATGATGAATGTTTTAAAATGGACTTTTCTGAAAAGCATGACAAATAATCCCAGACGATTAATGATTTATCCTTTAAAACAGAAATAGACTTATTAAAATCATAATTAAATGCCTAATTGAAGACCGTTGAGGAAAAGTGTAAGTTGAGACTTTGTTTTATTTCATAAGCTATTTCTAGAATAATTACTGTTTTGAACTACATCAAATATTACTTGGGCTTCTCTGGTGGCTCAGATGGTAAAGAATCTGCCTGCATTGCAGGAGACCTGAGTTCGATACCTGGGTTGGGAAAATGGAGAAGGGAATGGCTCCCCACTCCAGTATTCTTGCCTGCAGAATTCCGAGGACAGAGGAGCCTGGCGGACTACAGTCCATGGGGTCTCAAAGAGTCTGACATGACTGAGCGACTAAGCACAGCACAGCACAAGTATTACTTATTGTGAAGCCTGCGAATCCCGATACTGGGCATGAGAGAAGGCAGTGAGATTGAATATACAATATGAGGATACAGTAAATACCATTCCAGGCAAGGTCATTTCTTCATCTAGGATTTAGAATGTTATGGTGTAGTCATCAGGATTTTCCAGAAAAAAACAGAATTGAAAAGATATATTTATATAGATAGGTAAACTTATTGTACAGAATTAGCTTATGTGATTTTGGAGGCTGGCAAGTCTGAAGATCTGCCGGGTGAATTGACATGCTAGAGATCGAGGAGAGCTGATGGCTTAGTTTCAGTCCAAAAGCCTGAGACCCTGGAGAGCTGAAGGTTCAGTTCCAGTTTTGGTGGCTGGCAAGCTCAACACCCAAGAAGGGCAGATGTTTCAGTCCAAGTCTGAAGGTAGGAGAATGAAACAGTGTCCCAGTTCAAAGGCTATCAGACAGGAATACTTTTTTACTGGTGGGAGGGTCAGCCTTTCTGTTTTATTCAGGCCTGTGACTGATTGGATGATACCCACCTACATTAGGGAGGGCGACCTGCTTTATTCAGTCTACCAATTTAAGTATTACTTTCTTCCCAAACACCCTCACATACATACCCAGAATAGTGTTTGCCAAATGTATGAGAACCTCATGACTCAGTCAAGTTGACACGTAAAATTAACCATCACAGATGATGACGCTATTTGTATATTTTGTAGAATGTCATCAGCTTCATATATTGCCGCCATATAACTTTAAAAAAAATTCTCATTTCCGTCATGACTTTTACTTAACCCAAATTAGATGTACATACATATTAGAATCTCCAAGTACTTACTAATTGTATTATATATCTAGCCATCCATATATGCATACACCTATTCATTCAATAAACATTTGCTGAGTGCTTACTATACACTGTTTTGGACACTAGGGATATAGGAACCAAAGTTCCTGCCATCATATAGCTAAGGGACAGTCCTTGAATACATCGCACCTACATCCTTTTTGTGTTAGGTGCTTGGGATAATATATGGTTTTTGGTTTTCTTTTGCTTTGGAAACTCTTGGGAGAAGAGGTCATATTTAATTATTTGTAGCTCACATAGAATCTAATGGTACCTGGTATATAGTAGGTAGGTATAAATGATAGAGATTTAGATTTCTTATATGTGTGTGTGTGTGTGTGTGTGTGTGTGTGTGTGTGTGCACGCGCGCGCTTAGTCACTTCAGTCACATCTGACTCTTTGCAACCCTGTGGACTGTGTAGCCCACCAGGTTCCTGTCCATGGCAAGAATACTGGAGTGGATTGCCATGCCCTTCTCCAGGGGATCTTCCCAACCCAGGTATTGAACCCCATGTCTTTTACATCTCTTGCATTGACAAGTGAGTTCTTTCCCAATAGTGCCACCTGGGAAGCCCTATATATGAATATACCTATATTTATTCATTGTAGTGTAACCAGTTCTTCCTAAAAACCTCTTTATACTTTGAATTTGTACACTCTTGAAAGCATGAGTACTTTAGATTTTCTTATCACTATGTGAAATATTTAAGTAACTTTTTAAAAAGTATTACTAATAGTTGAAAATTTGGAAAATACAGAAAAATAGCAGGGAAAAGTGTCACAGTAATATGTAAGTGAGCCGTAAGTTCATTCTGTGACATACTTTCAGCTTTTTTAAAAAAATAATTTTTATATAATTGAGTTCAAGGCCTACATAATTTGAGGGTATATAAACTTTTTCTTAGTTTATTTTAATATTATCTTTGTAATGTTTCAAGAGGTCTGTCCACCCTCTACCCAGATCTATTATTAGAGGTTTTATAAATCATCTATACTATTTAAAATTTTATAATTATATCCCTTCGAAAAAGTGTTAGTCACTCAGTTGTGTCCCCATGGACTATAGCCCCACCGGCTCCTTTGTCTGTGGAATTCTCCAGGCAAGAATAGTGAAGTGGGTAGTCATTCCCTTCTGCAGGGGATCTTCCTGACCTAGGAACTGAACCTGGGTCTCCTGCATTGCACACGGATTCTTTATTGTCTGAGCCACCAGGGAAACCCCTATATCCCTTTAAACATTCTTTAGACTTCTTTAAATCTTTCTACCTATAAATGGCTCCTATCCTATTTTAGTATTTCCACAATGAAATTTGAGAGTGTCCCTGGAGTCAGAATGACCTGGATTCAAATTCACATTCTACCACACTTCCCTAGCTGTGTAATATTAGGAAAGTGTTAAAATCTGTACTTTAGTTCTTTCGTTGGAAAAATGAGAGCAGTAACAATACCTAATGCAAAGTTTTGTGAAGAATAAAGGATATAATCCACCCATTGCCAATTCAAGCAAATAATAGCCCATATACTTAAAAATCTCTTGATAAATGTCAGCTTAAAAAAATAATCTTCTTAAATGAAGCTGATCTTTGCAGGTGCTCAGTGTATAACAACCCAAACTGCCAGGTCATTCCAAAATATGCTTTACATTTTGGTATCAGTTGAGTTCGCACCCTTACAATCTCATGATACAACCAGTTTTATTTAGTTTGCGACCAGACTTGCAAGGAAATTATCTGTAAGGGGTATGTCCAGTCAGGTATGCTTTAGAATAGGTTCAAATCTCTAAAGCCAATATTTAAATAGACCAGTTTTCCAGAATGAGTGGGAGGGGGTAGGAGGAAATAGGCACATGCCACTTGTGTTCTATTCTCATTTATGGTTTCATGTGTTCACATTAAGCTTATTGCAGAGAAAACTGTTTATTGGCGTTCATTTTACCCACTTCCTGTTTTCCCAATTAATGCTGTCTTCTGAGTAAATAAAATGTGATTTTTCTGTTTTTCTGTTTTATTTATTTGTTGTCATTATTGTAGGAGTAGGAGAAATTCAGGAGAACAAAAACTACTCTTATCACTTGTTAAAAGCTATTTATCTGATGTTGTGTTAGGCATTTAGCGTACATCATTTCTAACTATTTTATAGCCATTCATAGTAGTTATCATTATGCTCATTTACTAATGAGAAAAATGAGACTCAGACAAGTTAAGTACATTGCTTATAATGGCTTAACTAGTAAGTAAGACGCCAGCACTCTCTTTAAGATGACCCTGTTGTCATTTCCTCTTGGGGATCCCATGGAGGACAATGAGAAGGCCTCAAACCTCCAATTTAACATCTTTTCCTTCCTGGTTTTTCCCCTAAAGTTTGAGAGGATGCTCCCATCCCACCCTGGTTCAAGAGAATAGACTATTGAGCCCTTTCCCTGGGTCCCCTCTTTCACTGATTAGTCCCTGCCCCAGGGGGAAGGAAGGGGCTACCAAGGAGTCTTGCCATTTTATTTCTTTATGCACCCGGGAGGATCAGTCACATGATGGTTCCTTCTGTGACATTTGAACAGTGATGAGCCAAATCCTTTTGCTTTTGAATAAGGCCCATGTTATTAAATCATTCATAAGAGGATGAATTTAGTTTCTAGGACAGGGTGAGAAGCTTTTATTTGGTTTGGCCTTGTTGCTCAGCTGGTAAAGAATCTGCCTGCAATGTGGGAAACCTGGGTTCTGTCCTGGAGTTGGGAAGATCCCCTGGAGAAAGGAATGGCTATCCACTCCAGTATTCTGGCCTGGAGAATTTTGTGGACTGTAATGGGTTGCAAAGAGTCAGACACAACTGAGTGACTTTCACTTTCACTTTCATTTCACCATAGGAAGAACTATTGCTGTATTTATTTATTTTTATTTTACCATCTACTTCAAAAAGGGACATGGACTAACAATTGAAAGTCAACGTGGACAACTTATTGGTTTGGCCAAAAAGTTTGTTGGGATTTTCCATAAGCTGTCATGGAAAAGTCTGAACAAGCTTTTTGGCCAACTGGAATGATTTATTAGAAAAAGATAGTTTAATTTGCAGATACTATCAGCTAGTGTGGCTTCTTTCTGGCAATACTTAATTTTATCATATTCTCCCTTTTTACTTTTGTGTTTATTTTCTTTCTAAAATTAATATAAAGGAATTAAGCCTGGGCAGTTCTGTCTCAGAATGGCTCCTAGGCAGGTGATCATGGCACTCATCCATAACAGTGTCTTTCAGAGAGAAGGTAGAGGGTAACCTGGGAGCCTTGGTTAAGCACTCCACAGTGAACTTTAAGCAGTGCTTATAGTTAGACACTGCTTACTGGTCCATTTCAGTAGTTCTGAACTGAAACCTGTTTGTAGGAAATTATTGGAGAAAAGTTAGTTTAGATTCTCTAACATGGAGGGGCTTCCCTGGTGGCTCAGATGGTAAAGAATCTGCCTGCGATGCAGGAGACCAGTTGTATCCTTCGGTCAGGAAGATCCCTTGGAGAAGGAAATGGCAACCCACTTCATTGTTGCTTAAAGAATTCCATGGACAGAGGAGCCTGGCAGGCTACAGTCCCTGGGGTCACAAAGGGTTGAACGTGACCAACACTTGTGACTAACATCTTCTAACATGGAGGAAGGCAGGGGATAGGCACTGAATAAATATGTAACAGAAACGTATTTGCCTTTGTAAAATGGTTAAATTTTCTTTGTAGTTTGATATCTTTGTAGCTATCTGTAGATTTTTTAAGAAATTTTTATGAAATACTTGCTGGGGAAACAGTGTTAAGTAAAATACATTGATCCTCACCTTTGTTAATGTAGAGCATAGTTGGAGGGAAAGACAAAAACTGATTTCATGCACACAAAAATGTACATAATAAATGCTAAGAAGAAAAAGTGAGAGCGTTATGAGTGAGCTCTAGTAATAGGACCTAAACTAACGTGCGTCTGAGAAGAGTGAGACAGGGGAGATGTGTCAGGAAAAGCATCTCTAAGAAACTAATGTTTTCACAGATACTTGAAAGGTGAGCAAGAGTGAACTAGGCCGAGAGCTGAGTGGTGAGAACTGCATGCGATGGGCATATCAAGTTGAAACTATTCTCAAATAGGAGGAAGATGGTACATTTATGGAATGAAAAGGTCATTGTGACTGGAGGGTAGTAAATGAGGGAGAAAACAGTAGGTGAAGTTCAAGAGTAAGGCGGGGCCAGATCATAAGGGGCTTTGTAAACACTCTTAAGATTTTATACTTAATTCTAAATACAGTGAGAAACCTCTGAAAAATTATATGCAACACAGGGACATGGTGACATTTACTAAGCTCAGACTGAAAATATTTATGTAGTTTTCTGGCTGTTTAAAAATGATCTTCCAGAGCCTTACATTTGGTCATGTGGTCCTTTCAAAAGTTATTAGTTACTTTCACAAGGAAATGCCACTTTCCCAGAAACTTGAATCATCACAATTGGAAAGGAAAACTTCCTGGTTAGAGCAGGTATACCACTGCCCCTAATTCTTGGAAAATGCTGTTTTTGAGTGGCTTTGCCAGTTTCAGTGTTAGATTTGGGTCTATTTATCTACCCCCATGGTTCTCACACTGTTACATGTGCATGGTAACAAACCTGGAGGCTTCTTAAATGCAGACTACTAGGCCTGATCTCCAGATTCTTATTCAGGTCTGAGTTGGGACATGAGAATTTGTGTTTCTAGCAAGTTCCAAGGTGCTTCTGGTCTGAGGTCCACACCTAGAGAACCACGGATAGTCATCTTGCAGAACACTTCGGGACCACTGGGATATATGTCTAAGGCATTTGACTGGATATGAAGAATTTCTGTTAATAGTTGGTGTACTTCAGTTCTCTTAACCACACCCTCCTAGTGACCACCAAAAAGAAAACCAATGTAATGCTGTTTTCAAAGGGAATATTATGTAAAAACACAACTGCATAAAGTTTATAAAGTCAGTTGACTTACTTGAAGTCTGGATCAGGGCCAGGACTAGAGAGAGGGGCATGTGAGGCAACCTGAAGAAAATGAAGAGAGGGAAGTGGAGCCGCTCTGGTTGGAGTAAAGGGAATGGTGGGTGTGAGTTCAAAGTGCCAATTATTTGCACGTTCTCTAAAGAGGAGCCTTAGAGAAACCCTCAGGCAAGCTGGAATGCTATTTACAAACCCTTGCTCTAATTCTTTGAACTGAATGACTCTAATTGCCTCAAAGAGATTGAAGGCATCAGTCCTTCTATTTGCATTTGATTTTTAAAATTTGTAATTACTATATTGTAGAGTTATTTAGGAGAAGGCAACGGCACCCCACTCCAGTACTCTTGCCTGGAAAATCCCATGGACGGAGGAGCCTGGTGGGCTGCAGTCCATGGGGTCGCTAAGAGTCAGGCACGACTGAGCAACTTCACTTTCACTTTTCACTTTCATGCATTGGAGAAGGAAATGGCAACCCACTCCAGTGTTCTTGCCTGGAGAATCCCAGGGACAGGGAGCCTGTGGGCTGCGATCTATGGGGTCGCACAGAGTTGGACACGATTGAAGTGACTTAGCAGCAGCAGCAGCAGCAGAGTTATTTAAGGGAATATGAAAGATATAAAGGTGTATGAGATCTAGAGAAGAGCTGACATGGAGGAGCCCAAGAGTATTTGGGGATTGATAAGACATATCTAGGGCTTCCCAGGTGGCACTAGTGGTATAAAGCCTGTCTACCAATGCAAGAGATGTAAGATGCGGGTTCCATCCCTGGGATGGGAAGATCCCCTGTAGGAGGGCATGGCAGTCCACTCCAGAATTCTTGCCTGGAGAATCTTATGGGCAGAGGAGCCTGGTGGGCTAAACTCCATAGCATTGCTAAGAGTCAGACACGACTGACGCGACTTAGCAAGACATATCTAAAACATAGAGATACGTTGAATCAGTGTCCGAGTGAGAGGTAAAGGCAGTGATTATGGAGATGAGAAGGTTCACACTGAGCTAGAATAGCTATGGAAAGGGAGCTGGATGCCAAGGTTGGACTTCAGCTGGATTCTTAGTAGCTAGGAATATGAGATGTCACATGCAATGGTGGGCAGGGTCTTTTAGTGTCCTTTTTTCCCCCTTTATTCCATTTTCACTTATTTCCTTTCTATTCATGATGCCAAATAAAAGGAGATTTATTTTAAAATGAAAGTTTTCTGAAAACCAGAATGTGAAGTAAGAACTAGTATACCAAGGGGACTTAATGATCCAATTATATTTTCCTAGCTTTCAGTTCATAATTCATTCTCTTAAACATATATTGATTAAATACCTCTGTTCCCAGTACAATACTTTGTGTACTATATACTATACATAGAAAAAATAGGTGTAAACTCATGGAGCTGACAAATTAAAAGGGAATAAAATACCAATCATATAAGTACTCAAGTAATTATTAAAATGTATTTGTGGTAAGTGCAAAGAAGGGAAAAGAGAGGATATTCCAGATTGTCTTTTTCTTAATTTTGATTCTTCTTAATTAAGATAATTGATCTATTGATGAGACTTGGATTTTGCTTACAGAGTTACTTTTTCAGGTTTAATAGGCAATATCGGTATTTTTAATAAGGAATATTACCGGAGAGAAGAATCCTTAACACCTTTACTAAGATTCTGAAGGAGGTCAGCCCTGGGATTTCTTTGGAAGGAATGATGCTAAAGCTGAAACTCCAGTACTTTGGCCACCTCATGCAAAGAGTTGACTCATTGGAAAAGACTCTGATGCTGGGAGGGATTGGGGGCAAGAGGAGAAGGGGACGACAGAGGATGAGATGGCTGGATGGTATCACTGACTCGATGGACGTGAGTCTGAGTGAACTCCGGGAGTTGGTGATGGACAGGGAGGCCTGGCGTGCTGCGATTCATGGGGTCACAAAGAGCCGGACACAACTGAGCGACTGATCTGATCTAATCTGATCTGATACTTGCTCCCCCAAGATAGTGATCTTTATAGTCCGAAGGATGTGGATTTAAATCATGGCATGACAATTCTAAATCTGTTTCCTTTTCTGTGAAATGAATTGGTATAATGTATATCTAGTGTTTGGCATAGCCTTGGCATACAGTAGATGATTAATGAAATATAGCCATGGTTACTATTGTTATTAATTGTAGCAGTATTTTTCCCCTCAGCGGGCATTGATAGGGAAGTGTAGCAGTACCAGAAGGGAGGGAGTCCCATTACGTGAGACAGAAAGTGAAGCCCAGGAAGCTGTAGAAGATGAACTTCACACTCTACTTATCTGAATGGATCCAGTTTGTGACTTCTCTTCCCCCTCATTCGTGTGGAAAATCCTGATTATGTGAGCATGATTTTGCTTTTGGAACAGGTGCTGATATCTGCTTCAGACAGCGTGTGACTCAGATCAATTTGAGAGACAACAAGTGGGAGGTCTCCAGGGAAACGGGCTCCTCTGAGCAGTTTGATATCGTTGTCCTCACAATGCCTGCTCCTCAGATTCTGCAGCTTCGAGGTGACATCACCAACTGTGAGTCTCAGCCCGCGCTGTTTACCTCAGGGGCTGGGCTTTCTCTGATCTGAGTGAATTCAGCTTAAGTGTCTTAGCAAAGGGTAGATATGGGTTCTACTGATTTGCATGTTCTAAAAACAGATACTACGGCCTGGTTCATGATACTAGTCTAGGTCAAACTGCAATCCAGATTTTTTTTTTTTTTAAATTAAGAATTGAGTATTCCTCTTTTTGTTCTTGCCTTTAAGAAGTAAATATTTTTGAGGGAGATGTAGTAGTTTGACCCAAAAGAAGAACAGTCTCTTTGTGGCCATTCTGGAAAAAAAGATTTTTATGATGTAAACATTCATTATGTGACAAACATGGTAAACTTTATCTTGACTTGTTGCTGAGTGTGAGTCTCAGGTTCTTCCCTGACTGAAATTTGTTGGACTCACCCTTTACCTGACTGCTCCCACCTCTTTTCATAAAAAACAGCTTTGAGACTAATTCACATACTATACAACCCATCTACCTGAAGTGTGTATTTCAGTGGTATTTATTTCAGATATCCAATGACATGAAACCATTCCCACAGTCAGTAGCTCTCACTTCCATCCCTCCATCTTCCATCCCTGCCCCCAGCTCTAAGCAGCCAATTAGCTAGTTTCTGTCTCTACAGAGTTCCCTGTTACCTGGATTCTCAAGAAAAGCTTTTCTGTAGCTCTGCTTTGCGTCTACTTGTGCCAGGTTTAACTGATTATTCCCCTGACCTTCGTCGTGTTTTGAGTGAACCTGACACGTCAAAGTCATTGCTTTCTGGTTGATACTTCATATTGCCTTGAATTCCATGAGTTGGAACAAAACAGAGTCTGGTGATGGTGGCCAGACCGCAAGGATGTGACATGCCTGTCACTTTTGACTTTGTTGCGTGACTGAAGGTGACATTGGGTTTGGTTGAGAAATGGCCTTTTGTCACCATTAGAAAGAAACCTGGCAATAAGTATGGTTTCTAGATCTTCGATTTAGAACTGTAATAGAGCTTGTTCTCTGAGTAAGAATGGAGCTGGATATTTCATCTTGAAAGCAGCTTGAGTATCAATTCTACCATGCAGTAACAATATATAGCTTCTTTTCCAGTACAGTGTGAGACAGGAATATAAAAAGGATTGGAATATTTATTATATGGCCATAGGCAAGCTAGAAAATGAACGTCAAAGATCTCTTTCATGCATCTGTATCTAGTGTGCTGCCAAAGTCACTTTAAAGTAGGATAATTTATTATCATGGATTCTGTAAAAATGGAATTGATTTTGAGACAGTGTTAAATAACATACTGTAACTTTTAACTAAAACGTGGTTATTGGTCAATGTATTCGGTTGTATTATAAATTGCATATTCCAGGTTTTAAAGCAACATAGCTTTGTATGTGATGAGAGACCCTTCAGTGTTGCATTTTAAAAATATTTCTCAATATTTGTATTAAATGACATACAAAATATCACACCATGACATAGACTGAGTCCTAAGGTGTTCAAGGGCCTGCTAATCAATAATTTTATTTAGATCATCTATAGTCTTACTTTTTGAGTGGCTGAACTGTGTTGGGCTTAGAGAGATAACTTAATTCTACTATTACTGTATTGCTGGTTTCCTGGGGTTTGGGGAGGTGAATTTTGCTTTATGAATTTTTGATACTATATTATTTGATTCATAATATGTCTCCATTAAAATTATACCCTTTAACTTAAATTCTTTCTTTAGTGTCATTTTTTATTTTATTTTGCTTTCACATCAACCTTTACTGATAAGTAAGATGTTCGTTCTTGTATTTTCATTTGTCTGGTACATCCTTTTTACTTTAGCCTTTTGGAGATATTTTAGAAGTACTTTTTTATTTGTTTATTTTTGAGTCCAGTAATTTCATAAAGATATATCTTATTGTTAATAGCTTTGTGTCAGTTTTTCACAGATTGTGTTATTCTGTTTTTTATTTGAAGATTCAGCTTTTCCCTTATTTTCAGTTCAGTTTCCTTTTAATACTTAAATGACAATTTATCTTTGTTCTATTTATTCCGATCCCAGAGTATCTTAAAAAATTCAGTACACAAATATCTGCTGTTTGTCTCAACTCAGTTTCAACTTTGGTCTTTCTGTTATTTTTTACTTTCTATTTCTAGCCTTCCTCTATGTCATCCATGTTGCTTCCAAATGTATTCCTTCTGCTCCCTTCCTTGAGATATTGTTTCAAAGAGGTCATAGATCTCTTCACTGTTTTTAGGTCATTCATTGCCTGAGTATTTGTTGAACTAATCTGCTTCCTAGGAAAATATTTTCTAATATGTCTTTTCCTCAGCTTATTTGTTAGTGTCTATTATGTTCTATCAGAGATTGTCTTCCTTTCCTCTGCATAGGTTCCTGCCTAATAATTATTCATCTTTAAATAGAGCCATGTCTGTCAGTTTGTGAAACAAAGTGTTGTCACAGAAGACCAGACATTTCAGTTAAAGTATGTTCCATAAATTTTGTAAATATCTATCTGTGAACTATTAGATACTAGTGATCATTTTATTTACTAACATGGGAAGATTTTTAAATATTTTTAAGTTAAAAAGGATAAAAAGATGCACTGCTTTTTCTTCTGTATCTACCGAAAATAGTTTAATAGCATTGTTACTACTTTGAGATGATTTTCTTTATTATAATTTTTTGAACGGTCATAACTTTGAAAATAAAGGTAGTTTACTCTTACTATAAAAAATGTAATGTTTACACCATTTTAAAAGTGTATCTTGCTGAAAAGGAAAATAGATCTTTTTTTTCCTTTTCTTTTTTAGTGGTAGGATACATAGGCTCTTTAGGGGTTTTCCAGGTGGCTCAGTGGTAAAGATCTGCCTGCCAGTGTAGGAGATGCCAGAGAATCGAGTTCAGTCACTGGGTTGGCAAGAATCCCTGGAAGAGGAAATGGCCACTCACTCCAGTATTCTTGCCTTAAAAATCCCATGGACAGAGGAACCTGGTGGGCTACAGTCTATGGGGTCCCACAATCTCTGGGGCCCCAAAGATTTGGATGTGATAAGAGAGAACATATAGGGCTCTTTGTGATGAAAAAGTTTACAAATGATTGACTTAGTACTTTTGACTGAGGGCAAGGATCTTTGGGGTGTTGTTCCAGCTCAGTTCAGAATTGGCCTTCATGCAAATAATTCTGTGTTTACTTCATTGTTATGAAATAACCCACTCTAGCAGTAAAGGTTAAAAGCAGAATGTCCTAACATGACCCATGAATACCTGTGGGTCTAAAAGAAAGGGATTAAAAATATGTGATTTCTCTTTATGTTATAAATCTCAATAAGGACCTCAGTATGAGAAATTAGTGTCATCTCTCTGTTTTTGGAGAACCTTAAACAGTGTTGCTTGCTTGTTCAGTCAGTTCAGTCAGTCTGTCAGTCGTGTTTGACTCCTTGTGACCCCATGGACTGCAGCATGGCAGGCCTCCATGTCCATCACCAACCCCCGGAGTTTAGTCAAGCTCAGGTCCATTGAGTCGGTGATGCTAACCAACCATCTCATCCTCTGTCATCCCTTTCTCCTCCCGCCTTCAATCTTTCCCAGCATCAGGGTCTTTTCCAATGATTAGTCATCTTC
Source organism: Bos indicus x Bos taurus (assembly GCF_003369695.1). Lineage (NCBI taxonomy): Eukaryota > Metazoa > Chordata > Mammalia > Artiodactyla > Bovidae > Bos > Bos indicus x Bos taurus. Next base: position 41,153,858 of record NC_040101.1, read on the forward strand.
AATTTCTATGAAAGACCTCCATTTACAAAGCTATCTATTGCCATCTAGTGGATACCGTATATATTGCAGTTTCCCCCCAAATTTTTTAACTCCAGAGAACTGGGGGCTTCCCTGATGGCTCAGAGGGTAAAGAATCCGCCAGCAAAGCAGGAGACACAAGTTCCATCCCTGGGTCGAGAACTATGAATAAGACTGAAATACAGGCTGTATATAAAATTATCTGTAATATAATTCACAAAACTCCATTTACGCCCATGACAATTAACTAATTTACCCAAAAGTTTATAGCAGTTAGTGACAGAACTAGAGCTGTGCTACAGGTCGCACATTCGTGCAGACTACCAGCAGCCCTGTGTCTCTGGATTCCTTTGTTCTTGTCTTCTCATTCTCTCTGTCCCTCTTTCTCAATCATGTCTACTCGTAGAATCAATATAGAACCATCTCTAACCTGAAAGACTTCCCTTTGGATTGCAGCATGGTCTGGGTTTTCCCTTATCTACTTTTCCCTTCCCCTATTTTCCTTTTTACAGGAAAAACAGAGCTAGTGTTTTTGGCAGTTGATTATTACATTCTCCCAGTTGGGAGAATAATGAAGCGTTATGCACGATACGGTGAATGTCTTGTGATTCATGATTTGCCCTCTGGTTGTGGAATGGCAACCCACACAAGTATTCTTGCCTGGAGGATTCCATGGACAGAGGGGCCGGGTGGGCTACAGTCCATAGAGTCCCATAGAGTCGGACACAGCTGAGCGACTAACACTTTCACTTTCACTTTATAACTGTGCTACTCTCTCTATATTAATATTATGAGATTAACTCACGTGATCCTCACAACAATTCTAAAGACTATTATTTCCATTTCTGGTGGTGATGGTGAGATGTGAGCCTTAGTAGTATGCTTTCAGGGCCCATACACATAACCACATTTAGACACAGTGTCTTAGACCTTGCTATTACTGATTGTTTCCTGTACTTGTGAATTCCCACAGTGTCCTGCTCATTCTTGTTCACCATGTTTTCCAAACTTTCTTTAATGAACACTGTGAGTTAAAAAAAAAAAAAGTGTGGTTGTTTACGGCCGTGAGAGTTGGACCATAAAGAAGGCTGAGTGCCAAAGAATTGATGCTTTTGAATTGTGGTGCCAGAGAAAACTCTTGAGAGTCCCTTGGACAGCAAGGAGATCAAAGCAGTTAATCCCGGATGAAATCAACCCTGAATATTCATTAGAAGGAATGATGCCAAAGCTAAAGGCCCGATACTTTGGTCACCTAATGCAAAGAGCCAACTCACTGAAAAAAGATCCTGGTGCTGGGAGAGATCGAAGGCAAAAAGAGAATTGGGTGGCAGAATATGAGATGGTTAGACGGCATCACTGACTCAATGGACATGAGGCAGAGCAGATGCCAGGAGCTAGTGAAGGACAGAGGAGCCCGATGTACTCCAGTCCATGGCGTCTCATAGAGTTGGACACGACTTAGCGACTGAACCACAAACAAGAGGCACCTTTGGGAAGATTCTGATTCTTACTCTTTGGATCGAGCCCAGGAATCTGTATCTTTAACAGGTACCCTAATGGGAGTTTTTTCCTCCAGTTAGGCCTGTTTGGCACAGTCTGCCCTATCAAAGTACTCATCAGATTTTATTGTGATCCTTATTTTTTCAGTGTCTTCCCCACTAAGCCATAAAATTCAGAGAAAACGGCTCCTATAGGCCACTCCATCCCCACCCAGCATCAAATACCATTTTGCATACAGACCCACCGTGTGCTGTGTTCAGTCATGTTTGACTCTTTGAGACCCCACGGACTGTAGCCCACCAGGCTCCTCTATCCATGGGACTTTACAGGTAAGAATACTAGAGTGGATTGCCTTTTTCTCCTCCAGGGGATCTTCCTAACCCAGGGATCAAACCCGTGTCTCCTACATCTCCATGTAGACCCACACATCATAGTTATTGTTCAGTCAGTATCTGCCAAATGAATGTCTTTTTTATTTCCAACTTGATTATAAGCTCCTAGAAGTCAGTGAATCATTGAGTCTACTGGTCCTGGCTTGGGCCCTGGTTAATGATACTGGGATAAAAGCATGAGTGTCAATAGATCATGAAATTTTAGGATTAGGAGGAACTTTGAGGCTAATTGCTTCTTTCACCCTTATGAGCAATTTAAGACATCATCAGTCCTGTATAAGTTCATATAATGTATTAGGGGCTGGACAGGAGAAAGTATGGTCAAGAAAAAAGGAGACACCTTTCAAATATCATTGTCTTGATTTCATGTTTCCTACACATTTAAAGGGGGCTTCCCTAGTGGCTCAGGTGTAAAGAATCCACCTACAGTGCAGGAGATGCAGGTTCAATCCCTGGGTCAGGAAGATCCCCTAGAAGAAGGTACAGTAACCCACTCCAATATTGTTACCTAGAGAATCTCATGGACAGAGAAGCCTGGAGGGCTACAGTCCACGGGCTTGCAGAGTCAGACACATCTGAAGCGACTGAGCACACACATTTCAATAGAGCTCTTCATCAGTTGTAATGGAACATCTGAATACACATCCTGATTTTCCTGCCACAGTTGTTTCATTCTCTTGCTAGAAAAGTGGCAGAGGCAGTGGAAAAGAGTGAGATAAACCTTGTAAAAATGAAGCAGATGGGATGTGCTAAGTGATTTTAAGGAATGCTACTGCTGCTGCTGCTGCTGCTAAGTCACTTCAGTCGTGTCTGACTCTGTGTGACCCCATAGACTGCAGCCCACCAGGCTCCCACGTCCCCGGGATTCTCCAGGCAAGAACACTGGAGTGGGTTGCCATTTCCTTCTTCAATGCATGAAAGTGAAAAGTGAAAGTGAAGTCGCTCAGTCGTGCCCAACTCTTAGCGACCACATGGACTGCAGCCTACCAGGCTCCTCCATCCATGGAATTTTCCAGGCAAGAGTACTGGAGTGGGGTGCCATTGCCTTCTCTGTTTTGAGGAATGAAGAACATGAAAAGTTTCTTTTCTCTGCACCAGACCTCCCCCTCTATGGGGCTCCTTAGGTCTTCTCCCACATGCTTAGATGAGAGGAATGAGTATTTCTAAGGGTCTCAATGAATATGCGTCCTTTATCGTTTGGTCCTTAAAAAACACTGATAAATTTTTCTTAGGAAAAGAAAGGAAAGAAGGGAGAAAGGAAAAGAGGATGGAAGGATGGAAAAAAGAAAGAGAGAGAGAGACACAGAGAGATCTAGGGAGACAGGAGACGGACTGGGTGAGAGCAGAAGTGAGGGGCTATGTTGAGTTGAGCACGTGGCAACAGATCAGAAGAGTCGCCAGGAGGAGAGAGGAGAGAGGCAAGGGGAGTCATCGAGCTAGCCTCCTGCGGGGATCTTGGTCTCCTCTGGGTCTTGGGATGAAGCATGCATTCTTCACCTGTGCTTTGTTCACAGAGCTCCCGATTTGACACATCCTCTGTGTTCTCTCTCCTTCAGGATCCATCCAGCTCAGCCTCTGTCCTTCAGAGCTTCCAGGGGGAAGCTGGAATGAAATGAAATCTGTTTCACAGAAAGTGTGCTTCACAGAAAGTATTCTGTGCTTCGCAGAAAGTGTTCTGGTCACTTGGTGTTTACTTATTTAGCATTGGCTACTCTATGGAGGGAGTTAAGAGACAGAGCCGGAATTTGTAACCCAGCGCTGCCTCTTAATGTCTGGGAGATATGGGGCAAGTTGCTTAACTTCTCTGAGCTTTGGTTTCCATCTTTATAAAATGAGGATAAGTAACATTATCTAGCCACATAAGATTTAGTGAAGATTACATGAGATAGCCTGAGTAGAGGACTTAGAAGTATGCTGAGCACACAGTAAGAACTTGTTAGTATTGATATTAATACTGCCAGTAACTTTTTAGTGTTTACGACTTCTTTACCCTTAATGAAAAGTTCTGAGATGTCTGTTTAAAGGGTTGTATGCTTAGTGTTGGGATTTAAACAATGGTGACTATTTTACTTTCAGGGTTTTACAAATAGAACACGTCACAGACATATTCACTGTTGTGAAAGAACATGACAATTGCCTTGAAAACTCTACATTAATTAACTTTTGATTAATGAGTTGATCACTTTTGTAAGAGGAATAAGAGCTTTTTCACAAGTCAGCAGGGACATTTTTATGAAAGCCACCTCTTTCAGAGGGAGGTACAATCTCACTCCTCTGCTACATCTCTTTACCTCACATTCCAAACCTGTACTAGAGTCAATGAATAAACACCTTGTCATAACATCTGCACCCACCCATGTGACCTCCGTATACACTGTTCATAGGATCACCCCTACCTCTGAGGAGGCACCATGATGGGAATATTTCTTAAGTGTCCTCATGTTCCTGACATTTTTTCTAAATGCTAACTCACGTAAATTTAGAAGATGCAAAGCCCACTGGCCAGGTGTTCTCATTAGGCTGTATGTGAGCACAAAAATAACAGATGAGCTTTACATCTGATAAGTGTGAAGTTCTGTTTTAAGGGAAACCAATAGGAAAGCATTTTTATAAGGTGGTGTGGTCTGAGTTCTTGGTTATGAATAAGCAAATGATGGTGGTACAAATCATCTCTGTAGACAAGTCAGATTCATTATTATCACTCAAATGTGTGCCTACAAAAAGACAGCCAGAAATCTCTTAGTAAGGATTTTGGATATCAATAAAAAGCATATTGGAAACACAGTGAGAAACATTAATTTGCCCTTCTGTAAAACAATGGTGTATTTGTATCCAGAATATCCTGTGATCATCTTGAGTTAGAATTTGCAACACTAGGGAGCAAAGGATCATTCATTCCTTCATTTCTCTAAATATACAAATTATCTGCTTAGACCATCTTTCTGTCCACCTGATAGCAAACCCAACCTCAGTCGTCATTAGAGCTGCTTCCCTTCCCTTTGGGATCCCACAGGAATCCCAGGCTTCTATAATGCCAGAAAACAGAGGAGGCATGGGACCTAAGTCCATAAGGTTGTCATTGTTACTGCCCCGTCATCTCTGCTGTGTGGGACTGGGCCAGCCCTGGTCCTCTGACATGGGTTAGATGCGATGCCTTGTGTGAACTCAAGGATGCCTTTCAAGGGATAACACTGCACTGACACCGAGAGCTTTCCATTGTTCTACATGCTGAGAGACATACTTCATAGGCATTGTGCAGTAAGATCCCAGCTGGCCGGGCACACAAGTGAGAGCTAGGTCTCCACCTGGACAGGAATCCCCCCAAACCCCTGTCCCTTAAGCATTTTATCTCCACCACCTCCCCCTCCCATTTTCAGGAATCTGCCAACTTAATCCAGTTTAAGACTCTGCAAAAGAAAGACACTTTGCTTTTGGCTGTGTGTGTGTGTGTGTGTGTGTGTGTGTGTGTGTGTGTCCATCCCAACCTTTAGAAACACAACATTGAGAGTCTTTTTCCTAGATTGGAAGGTGGAGAAAAGTGAGTTTATTTTTCCTAAATAACATATTTTGGCGAGTTCTTTAATTTCTAGTTGCTGAATTATAGCAAAAATGTGGTAAAGCTTCAGGTCTCAAGAAGGCAAACTATAATAACCAGAGGATCACATGCATATATGAATATAATCCAAGAGAAATTAAAAATTATTTATCTAGAAATATAATACTCCACACTTGTACAATGGAGATTTACAGTAATGATGGAGATGCATGTATACATGTACATATATATTCACTTATAAATTAGGAGAACCTGAAACTGTTATTAAAATTCTAGAATATAGCCACTGAAGGAAGAGCAGAAACCTTTAAGCCTTAAGGTACATAGTTTTACACTAAGGAGATGCCACTCTACTTCAATGTACAGAAGTTTTCAATACAATAAAATATTATTTATTTGACTACATCTAAAAAATGCTTCCCAGGTGGCGCTAGTGGTAAAGAACCCACCTGCCAATGCAGATGTAAGAGACCAGAGTTGATCCTTGGATTGGGAAGATTCCCTGGAGAAGGAAGTGGCAGCCCATTCCAGTATTCTTGCCTGGAGAATCCCATGGACAGAGGAGCCTGGAAGGCTACAGTCCATGGGATTGCAAAGAGTTAAACATGATTGAAGTGACTTGGCACACATGCATGTACCATACAGTACAAAAAACGCTTACTTGGCTTACATTTTAGAAGTCAAAACACTTGTTCATCTGAAGTGTAATCATTTAAAAGTTTCAGTAAATTCACAGATGATAGGTTTTTAATGAACTATTAAAAATCCCGGTGTTACGGTTTTTACTTTCTAAAGATGTACTAGTAAATAACCACCTTCTCAGTACTTACCCGAGTACCACCCCTCCTCTTTTCTCCCACTTGTACTCTAGCAGCAGAACAGAGCTCCTCAGGCTGTCCCCGCACTGTGTTCCTTTCCAGTCTCTGATTTCAGATATTCTACCACCAATTTTCCCCTTAGCGCTTATATTTAAGTTACATAAAATTGTTCAGAATCTTTCTTTTTTTGATATTATATACTTTTTAAATTTGAATTTTATTTTATAATTGATATACTTTATTGATGAAAGTTTTGAAAGTAAAAAGAAAATAAAACCAGTCATAATTCCAGCCACATAGATATTAACCCATCTAGCTGAGAGTTTCTAAATCTAACATGAAAAGTCTATTTCTTTTGATAAGAGAATTCAACCCTTTTACATTTAATGAAATAACAATTATATTGTATTTATCCTTAACATTGATGTCTATTTTTTATTTTACTTTTTCCCCCACTTTTTCCCTTTTTCTTATTGGCCAACTCTATCAAATATTCTTATTCCTTTCCTCACATTGTTCATTTATACGATCTACAGTGCTTTGTCATTCCATTATTGGTTATCTTCTTACCTCTTGCAAACACATTTAAATTTAAACATATTTCATCTCCCTCCTATTCCCCTGTACTTCATTCCACAAATTTTTTTGAATGTTTGTTATATTACATTTTGTTGGGTAAGTTAAAAAAAATTAAGTAGTCCTGGTTCTCCTCTCCCCCAAATAATTTTTCATCACTTTAAATGACAAAGCTGATTAATAATCTTATAAAAATGAAACAATCCAAAGTTGAACTAATAATTCATTTCCTGTTCTGTCTTCCTTTTCTACTCCCTGGAGGTATAATAATTAACGTTAACAGCTTAGTGAGTGCCCTTCTACACCTTGCTCCAGGCATATGGTACCTTCTAAATGTATTGTCTTGAAATTTGCATTTTATTGCTTTTTTTTTTTTTTTATATCCTGCAACTTTACTATAGTCATTGACTATTTCTAGTAATTTTCTGTTGGAGTCTTTAGGGTTTTCTATGTAGAGGATCATGTCATCTGCAAATAGTGAGAGTTTTACTTCTTCTTTTCCAATTTGGATTCCTTTTATTTCTTTTTCTGCTCTGATTGCTGTGGCCCAAACTTCCAAAACTATGTTGAATAGTAATGGTGAAAGTGGGCACCCTTGTCTTGTTCCTGACTTTAGAGGAAATGCTTTCAATTTTTCACCATTGAGGATAATGTTTGCTGTGGGTTTGTCATATATAGCCTTTATTATGTTGAGGTATGTTCCCTCTATTCCCGCTTTCTGGAGAGTTTTTTAATAAATGGATGTTGAATTTTGTCAAAGGCTTTCTCTGCATCTATTGAGATAATCATACGGTTTTTATTTTTCATTTTGTTAATGTGTATTACATTGATTGATTTGCGGATATTGAAGAATCCTTGCATCCTTGGGATAAAGCCCACTTGGTCATGGTGTATGATCTTTTTAATGTGTTGTTGGATTCTGATTGCTAGAATTTTGTTAAGGATTTTTGCATCTATGTTCATCAGTGATATTGGCCTGTAGTTTTCTTTTTTTGTGGGATCTTTGTCAGGTTTTGGTATTAGGGTGATGGTGGCCTCATAGAATGAGTTTGGAAGTTTACCTTCCTCTGCAATTTTTTGGAAGAGTTTGAGCAAGATAGGTGTTAGCTGTTCTCTAAATTTTTGGTAGAATTCAGCTGTGAAGCCATCTGGACCTGGGCTTTTGTTTGCTGGAAGATTCTTGATTACAGTTTCAATTTCCGTGCTTGTGATGGGTCTGTTAAGATTTTCTATTTCTTCCTGGTCCAGTTTTGGGAAGTTGTACTTTTCTAAGAATTTGTCCATTTCTTCCAAGTTGTCCATTTTATTGGCATGTAATTGTTGATAGTAGTCTCTTATGATCCTTTGTATTTCTGTGTTGTCTGTTGTGATCTCTCCATTTTCATTTCTAATTTTATTGATTTGATTTTTCTCCCTTTGTTTCTTGATGAGTCTGGCTAATGGTTTGTCAATTTTATTTATCCTCTCAAAGAACCAGCTTTTGGCTTTGTTGATTTTTGCTATGGTCTCTTTTGTTTCTTTTGCATTTATTTCTGCCCTAATTTTTAAGATTTCTTTCCTTCTACTAACCCTGGGGGTCTTCATTTCTTTCTTTTCTAGTTGCTTTAGGTGTAGAGTTAGTGACCAATAAACTTATGCCGTGAGGCTAAATCTTACTTTAAGTCAAGGGAAATATAAATTAAGGCAAGAATAAAGTTCCTGTTTTCATTTATCATTTTGGCAGAAATCTTAAAAGATTAATAAAAAATGTAAAATATTCAGTGCTAATGAGTGTATAGGCATTCTCAAACACTGAGAATGAGAACCATTATGAAATTTTGGGAAAGTAATATAGCTATAGGTATTAAAACATACAGATGTCAAAATGCCAGTGTTGATCCTTTATTACCCAGTTTAGCAATAAATGGGAATAAAAAGGAAAAAACTGGAAACTAGGTGAATGCTATCAATAAACAATAAGAGGTAACAATCAAAATTCTAGTACTCCCAAACTACAGAAAATCATGCAACTGTTAAACAGAAATAAATCAGATGTATTATTTTCTTTATAGTCACTTTGTGGTTGTAACTCATTTTTAAGGAGTCTGAACTATATGGGTGCAAAAATAGGGAAGTTTTATTTTTTCCTGGAACTGCCCTCACATTTTCCTACTTGAACTCCATGTCTTTCTAGAGGTTGAGTGCCTTAATGACATCTTGGTCATGTGCTCCAACTTTCTAGTCACTTTTGTCTGTTGAATATTTGGTTTTTAAGACTCAGCTGTGCTTATTTTTGAACTTCAGTCTTGATTCAGAATCATTCTTTCTATGCCTAGTGCCAAGTAGGCCTGTCTGTGGTACCAGGGGCTTGTGGCAGGGTGAACTGTGGGGTCTATTTTATATCAACACACATACCCTTTCAGTTTCTTTTTGAATATCTATGCCTTCCTCCCTTTAGACTCAGTGTTCTCCGGGAAACACTGATTGCTCCCATGACTGACTGGCAGCTTGGTGGTGGTAAGAAGATGGTCTAGGTTTCCCTGTACTTCATTCCTGTTGTCTGATGGTTGGTGATGGGTCCACATAGACAGTGCGTAATATGTTTTCTTGGTCCAGTGGGCAGATTTCAACTTCACGCTGAACATTTCTGGGGCTGTTAACAGCCCCCTTCTCTAACTCAGAAGCAGCAGTGTCTCTCCCAGGAGCCGCATCAGCAAAGTTTTGCCCTAGCAAGTTCTTCAGTTCAGGAAGTACCTAGTTAGAAAAGGTCCTGGCTACCCCTTTGGGGAGTTCCCTACCCAGAGTTTGTTTCTGAATTATTCTCTTGGGGCCTCTTGGAAGGGGAATTACCCTCTCCCTGCAGGATCTGGGGAAAAAGCTTCTCTCCAGGAATGTGACATTCTTCATAAAGCTGAGCTTACATATCCCCTTGAGTCTTCTTCCTGTACTGTCTGGGCAGTGGGGCTCAGAGCAGTAAGGCCTGGTCTTATTGATAATTTCTCATACCCCTCAGAGCAGTTGGCCAGGTCCATCTCCAGTGGCTTTTTTAATTGCTTTTTATCCCCAATTTTATAGAGAGCCAGGGTAAAGGGGCAAAAATACTATTGCAGTTTTAATGTCTGAAAGGCAAGAAGTTCCTTACTGTGTTTTTATTGTTGTTGTTTAGTCACTAAGTTGTGTCCGACTCTTTGTGACCCCATGGGCTGTAGCCTGCTAGGCTCTTCTGTCCGTGGGATTTTTCAGGGAGGAATACCAGAGTGGGTAGCCATTTCCTTCTCCAAGGGATGTTCCCAATCCAGGGATTGAACCCATGTCTCCTGCATTGGCAGGTGAATTCTTTACCACTGAGCCACCTGGGAAGCCCTTATGTTTTTTTTTTTTTTTTTAATACACCCCAATTTAATGATAACTATGCATATGGGCTTCCCCAATAGCTCAGATGGTAAAGAATCTACCTGCTATGTGGGAGACCTGGGTTTGATCCCTGGGTCAGGAAGATGCCCTGGAGAAGGGAATAGCAACCCACTCCAGTATTCTTGACTAGAGAATTCCATGGACAGAGGAGCCTAGCAGGCTACTGTCTGTGGGGTTGCAGAGTCGGACAGAACTGAGGACTGACACTTTCACTTTCACGTGTATGTGCATGCTAAGTCACCTTAGTCGTGTCTGACTCTGTGACCCTATGAACTGTAGCCCACTGGGCTCCTCTGTCCATGGGATTCTCCAGGCAAGAATACTGGAATGGGTTGCTGTGTCCTCCTGCAGGGGATCTTCTCAACCTAGGGATCATATCCGCATCTCTTATGTCTCCTGCATTGGCAGGTGGGTTCTTTAACATAGCACCACCTGGGAAACCCCAGTAATAACCACGAATCCATCAAAAAAGCTTACTTATTGACTTCCTTTTGTCCCACTTTAGCCCCCTTCTCATCCTTCAAATTCAGTTCAAAACTGTTTCTACAATAATGTCTTCCTAACCCTGAAGAATTAGAGAAGGAAATAGCAACCCACCCCAGTGTTCTTGCCTGGAGAATCCCAGGGGTGGGGGATTCACCAAATATTCAAATATTGAACCAAATATTCAACTGCCCTGGTGGGCTGACGTCTATGGGGTCGCAGAGAGTCAGACACAACTGAAGTGACTTAGCAGCAGCAGCCGCAACCCCGAAGACCAGGCTATTTCTCCCATTACGTGTTATCCTCATGTGCCTCATGTTTGAACACTATCACAATTGTAGTTAATTAATGGCTTGGTCCGTTGTGCAATGTGTGTCTTTCCTGGTAGAGTGTGGGAATATAAAGTCATAAAGATGGAAACTGGCTCTGACTCACCTGCTCCCTGTGAGTGCCTCACGCATGTAGGCCCTCAGTCTCTATGTACTGAGCAGGAAAATGACACAGTCTGAAGTATATCGCAAAACACAGGCAGAAGGAAAGGAGGAGAATGCTTTGAAGAGAAAACTGGTCTTAGCAAAAAGTTGAAAGTATAAGCACTTGTTTTATATGTTAGGACCTAAAAAATAGATTGGCTTAGTGTGAGCAAGGGCTTTGCAGTGGGGAATTTTGGGGAGATAAAGCTGGAGATGTGGATTTGGGGTAGAATGCAGTGAATCTTGGATATGAACATCTGTTGAACAAGCAACAGAGGTCCTAGTTCATCAAAAAACATAGAATCTACCTTTTAAAGAGGCTTCCCACAACCTAGATGTCCATCAGCAGATGAATGGATAAGAAAGCTGTGGTACATATACACAATGGAGTATTACTCTGCCATTAAAAAGAATACATTTGAATCAGTTCTAATGAGGTGGATGAAACTGGAGCCTATTATTATACAGAGTGAAGTAAGCCAGAAAGAAAAACACCAATACAGTATACTAACGCATATATATGGAATTTAGAAAGATGGTAACGATAACCCTGTATGCGAGACAGCAAAAGAGACACAGATGTATAGAACAGTCTTTTGGACTCTGTGGGAGAGGGCAAGGGTGGGATGATTTGGGAGAATGGCATTGAAACATGTATAATATATGTGAAACTAATCGCCAGACCAGGTTTGATGCATGATACAGGATGCTCAGGCCTGGTGCACTGGGATGACCCAGAGGGATGGTATGGGGAGGGGGGAGGTGGGAGGGTGGGTTCAGGATGGGGAACACGTGTACACCCATGGCAGATTCATGTTGATGTATGGCAAAAACAATACAATATTGTAAAGTAATTAGCCTCCAGTTAAAATAAATAAATTTATATTAAAAAAATAATAAAATATAGAGACTCAAAGCAGTTAAAAAAAAAAAAAGAGGCTTCCCAGGTAGCGCTAGTGGTAAAGAATCTGCCTGCCAATGCAGGAGATGCAAGAGATGCGTGTTTGATCCCTGGGTCAGGATGATTCCATGGAATAGGAAATGGCAACCCACTCCAGCCTTCTTGCCTGGAAAATTCCATGGGCTGAGAAGCCTGGTGGACTACACCCCATGGGGTGGCAAAGAGTCAGGCATGACTGAGCACACAGCACACACACCTTTTAAAACCTGCCTAGATACATCGAGATGGGAAACAGCTTTATCTAATTGGATTAAGAGGAATAAAACACTTGAAGACTTGGAACATTGTTCAAAAGGCTTCTAATCTTAACATATGCACTCTCTCCTTAAACAGATGCTTAGAACTTTGGTAATAGTTCTTTTTTTTTTGGTAATAGTTCTTAAATAGATGCTTAGTACTACAAAAATGCATAATCTCAGAACTTATTATGTATCATGAAATGTAATAATACAATACAATTCATAATGAACACCTTCAACCTCCTTCCTGGAACTTCTAGAATTTCCCATCATCCTTGTTGGAAAAATGAGAACCAATTCTTTTTACTAAAAGAAATTTAAATTCTTCATTTTTCCTTGACATTATACTGAAAAGATTTTGATTAGAAGCACAGGAAATAAAAGTCATTTATTCATCGAATAATATGCTTCATTGCTTTCTCCAGCAGATCATCTCCATAGGAGGGGAAATAACTCAGTTTCTGAAGTTCTTTAGATATTAGCTGTTCTGTTAGGCATTTCCTGCAAGCTTGTGAACTGATATCTCAGTTTTAGGGGGGAAAAAAAACAATTATTACTATTGAATTCCTTTTATTTATTATATCTTGATCTTCACCTTTTATATCTGTCTCATCTAGTTGTCTTTATTATTATTTACAAAATAGTAAATAATGAGAGTTGGTTTCACTTAATCTTCCATTTTCTCTCTAAATGCCTGATAGGCAACCCAAGTTAATTTCTCCCTCTCTGTCACCTTTCCAAAACTCAGGAGTCAGTGGAAATGGCAGAAACTTTTATCCATCTTGGAGTTTCAAGTGGTCTGACTCTAATTGTTGTTGCTGTTCAGTCACTAAGTTGTGTCTGACTCTTGTGACCCCGTGGACTGTAGTCTCCCAGGCTCCTCTGACTGTGGGATTTTCCAGGCAGGAATACTGGAGTGGATTGCCATTTCCTTCTCCAGACTCTGGTATTACTTGTGCTTATTACCACTCCATGTCCTGGCAGGACAGAGGAAGTTAATACCCAATGTAGAATATTGCTCTTGTTCTTTTTTAATCGTAATGTTTTAGATTCCCTGCTTTAAAATTAGTAGTTGCTTGTGGTAATATGTTCTTATTTGTGTTTAGCACAAATATCCCTCTAGGGAACAAATTATTTGTGATGAAAAAAAAGAAAGGGTCAGAGGATTAACTAGATGATGATGAGAACCAACATCAAACAGCATTTTGTGATTTTATTTATTATTAAGCATTTTTGGCTGTATTATATGTTTTACTCTTTATAATTACCTATAAGAAGTATTTTCATTCCTATTTTATAGAAGGGAAAAGTGAGACTCAGAGAAATTAAATTAATTTGTCTAAGGTCACATAGCTGTTGGGTAGCAAATCTGAAATCCAGATTTTCTCTAGGTTCTAATAACAACTGGGATAATATACCCTTTGACCTCTTTACCCTGCACTTATGTATGTGATCTCCCCATGCTTGATGTAAATGCACCTATAGTGTAAATATTTGGACTCTTTTTTTCTTGTACACATGCTGTCAATAAACATATGGGGTATGAATAAATGTATGGGGTATGAACCTAGACCACAAGTTTGCTACTCTAAAGGAAGAAAAGATCCCTTCTTAATGCTGTCTTACTCTGTACTTCCTTCTAAACTTAGAACTCTATTTTTCAATCAGAGTTCTTCAATAACAGAAATGCTTTAAAAAGGAATGTCAAAACTAGAGATGGGGTGAGATGAAAGAGCGGAGAGCTATATTTTATTGAGTTGCGTCATTATCACCAACTGAGTCACCAACTGAGTAGAATTAAACTTTTCCCCATCTGAGCTGGCAAAGACATTTTAAAGACAGAAGAAATTTGAGAACTAGGATTGTTAGCTTTCTGACATTTGAATCGGTTCTAATGAGGTGGATGAAACTGGAGCCTATTATACAGAGTGAAGTAAGCCAGAAAGAAAAACACCAATACAGTATACTAACGCATATATATGGAATTTAGAAAGATGGTAAGACAGCAAAAAAGACACTGATGTATAGAACAGTCTGTTGGACTCTGTGGGAGAGGGAGAGGGTGGGATGATTTGGGAGAATGGCATTGAAACATGTATAATATCATATAGGAAATGAGTCACCAGTCCAGGTTCGATGCATGATACTGGATGCTTGGGGCTGGTGCACTGGGATGACCCAGAGGAATGGTACGGGGAGGGAGGAGGGAGGAGGGTTCAGGATGGGGAACACGTGTATACCTGTGGTGAATGCATGTTGATATATGGCAAAACCAATACAATATTGTAAAGTTAAAAAAATAAAATAAAATTTAAAAAAATTTTTAAAAAAAGAACAACAAAAAAGAAAAAATCTGAAGATTCAAATAAAGTGTGCTAAACACAAATAAGAAAGTATCTCCACAATCAACTACTAATTTTAAAGCAGGGAATTTAAAACATTAAGATTAAAAAAGAGCAAGAGAGAGATTAAAAAAAAGACCAACATTCCACACTGGATAAGCTTTTGCTAAAATTTGTTTTTCTTTTCCACCAATGTATCTCACTTAAGAAGTTTCTTACTCTGTTGTATCAGATCTATGAGACATGACTGATGAAGATCAGACATTCTTACTTATTATTCTGCTGAACCCTGTTTCCAGAGTCTGACTTTTTCTCATTCTCACTTGAATGTGTGCTCCCAGAAAAGAATTAGAATCTATAAAAGTACTTGTGTAGCTAGCACAGAGCATTTTATGTTTACCAGTGTCGCATTCTCTGTTAGTTTGAAGGAACTGTTTAAATATTGGTCTCTCCCAAAATTTCTTCCATGAAACAGACAAAGAACATCACCATATCCAAAGTAGAGTTTGCCTTCTGTTCTATGGGCTGTTAAATATTTTTCATATCTTAATGATTTTATTTACCACAGGCATATGAGATTATAAAATTAAATTCCAAGAAGAGGACTTAAAATCCAGCTTTATTTTTTTTAAAGTAGAAATTGTAATCTCTTTTATTCAGATATTGAATCTTTAATATGTAAATATTTATTGAACATCTGCTATATGCTAGATTTTGTTCTAGACACCCTGAATACAGCAGTGAACCGACAAGTAAAAGCTCCAAGAATTTCTTTTCCAGTGAGAGGAGGCATAATATTCTATTCCAGTAGGAGGAGGAAAAATAAATATCTATGTGAGATGATAGTAAGTGCTGGGAAAGAAAATGAAGCAATATGTAAATAAAAAGTGACAAGGAGTACTTATGTGCAGATCTGTGACAAAGTGATTTTTGAGCAGCAGAGACCTCAAGGTAGGAGCCGTGAGATTATCTGGAGGGATAGTCTAACAGAAGTAGTTGCAAGCAGAAAAGCCCCAAAGAATGAGGAATTTCACAAGGGGGTTGTTGTGGCTGCCATACAGTGTACAGGGAGGGGCAGTGATAGGAGATGAGAGGAGACAGAAAGTGGGAGGCCCAGTTATGTAGGGCTTTGTAAGTTGTGGTAAAGACATTGGATTTTACTCCATATGAGATAGAAAGCCACTGAAGGAATGACATAATCTAACTTAGATTTGAAGAAGTATTTTCCTGCTGTTGTGTGGAATTTAGACTATAAGAGAGCTGGGTTGACCAGATAGACTGATGCTATGAAGATACAGGGAAGAAATGAGGGTAATTTGGATTATAGCAAGTGGTGTGTTGAAGACTGGTTGCAATCCAGATGTTCAATAATCAATCATTCTTGCATCAATTCTGTTCCTCATATAGGATCTCATATAAGAAGCAAGCCAAGCATTAGTGGTACCAAGAAAATGTTTGTAGAAAGAAGAGTGAAAGTCGCTCAGTTGTCTCTGACTCTTTGCAACCCCATGGACTATACAGTCCATGGAATTCTCCAGGCCAGAATACTGGAGTGGGTAGCCTTGCCCTTCTCCAGGGGATCTTCCCAACCCAGGGATCAAACCCAGGTCTCCCACATTGCAGGTGGATTCTTCACCAGCTGAGCCACAACAGAAGCCTGAGAGCACTGGCGTGGGTAGACTATCCCTTCTCCAGCAGATCTTCCCAACCCAGGAATTGAACCGGAATCTCCTGTATTGCAGGCAGATTCTTTACCAACTGAGCTATCAGGGAAGCCCATAGAAAGAAGAAGTGAGAACAGTGTGGAGATTCCTTAAAAAACTGGAAATAGAACTGCCTTATGATCCAGCAGTCCCACTGCTGGGCATACACACTGAGGAAACCAGAAGGGAAAGAGACACGTGTACCCCAGTGTTCATCGAAGCACTGTTTATAATAGCCAGGACATGGAAGCAACCTAGATGTCCATCAGCAGATGAATGGATAAGAAAGCTATGGTACCTATACACAATGGAGTATTACTCAGCCATTAAAAAGAATACATTTGAATCAGTTCTAATAAGGTGGATGAAACTGGAGCCTATTATACAGAGTGAAGTAAGCCAGAAGGAAAAACATAAATACAGTATACTAACGCATATATATGGAATTTAGAAAGATGGTAACAATAACCTGGTGTACGAGATAGTAAAAGAGACACTGATGTATAGAACAGTCTTATGGACTCTGTGAGAGAGGGAGAGGGTGGGAAGATTTGGGAGAGTGACATTGAAACATGTAGAATATCATGTAAGAAACGAGTTGCCAGTCCAGGTTCGACGCGCGATACTGGATGCTTGGGGCTGGTGCACTGGGACGACCCAGAGGGATGGTGTGGGGAGGGAGGAGGGAGGAGGGTTCAGAATGGGGAACACATGTATGCCGGTGGCGGATTCATTTTGATATTTGGCAAAACTAATACAATTATGTAAAGTTTAAAAATAAAATAAAATTTAAAAGAACAAAAAAAAAAAAAAAAAAAAAGAAGAAGTGATAAGCTATACCAAATGCTACCTATAGTTTCGTGTAAGAGTTAGCCTTTGGATTTAGCAATATGAAGGACATAGGTAACATTGACAGTAGTAGCTTCCATAGGTCATTGGGAATGAAAAACAGATTGGAGAATGCTCTAGAAGAAACGGGAAGAGAGAGGACATAGAGATAGTGGTGTAGAGTATTTCTCAATCTTGTTTTCATTACCACCTCCCTAAGGAGCTTTTTTAGGACAACTTTCCTAGTTGTCCTCCACCTACTCCATCTACCCTAATGGAATTATAATATCATGGATATACTTTATATTTGTTACACATTGTGTATATATATATATATATATATATATATATACACACACACATACACACACCCCAGAGAAGGCAATGGCACCCCACTCCAGTACTCTTGCCTGGAAAATCCCATGGACGGAGGAGGCTGGTGGGCTGCAGTCCATGGGGTCGCTAAGAGTCAGGCACGACTGAGCGACTTCACTTTCACTTTTCACTTTCATGCATTGGAGAAGGAAATGGCAAGCCACTCCAGTGTTCTTGCCTGGAGAATCCCAGGGACGGGAGAGCCTGGTGGGCTGCCGTCTATGGGGTCGCACAGAGTCGGATACGACTGAAGCAACTTAGCAGCATACACACACACACACACACACACACACACACACACATTATATATAAAAAAGAATAAGAATTGTTTGCCATGTAAGAGCCAATTTTTGCTCTTTGAAGGTTATACTATTTCTACCAAGAATGTCATAGTTTGACAGTCCTATAGAGGAGTTTTTTTCTGTAAAAGGGGGCAAAATATTGGACTGGTAGCTGGAGGAGGAGGTTGTATCATGTTTTCATTGTTTTGTATGTTTTAAGATGGGATGTATTATGACATGGTCATTACTGATGGAAAGAATATAATAGAAAGGGGAAAATTGATGTTGTAGACCCAGACTGGACAGTGACAGGAGTCATGGTCTTGAGTAGGAGATATAGGATGGGGCCTTAGATGGGAGCCCCAGTTCTCCCAGAATAACAGGAGGGAAGCAGAGCATACACGCATATGTGGGGACAGGAAGATGTCTTTGGAAATGAGAGCCTGTGGAAGTCATTTTCTTATTGATTTGTTTCTCAATGAAACAGGAAGCAGAACCATCAGCTGTTATTGAGGAGAGGCAGGAGGTTTCGAAGGTTTAAAGGGAGAAGAGAGGTATGATCATAGTCACCTAGAGAAATGGATTGAGCAGAGTGAAGTAGGGTTGTTAGGCAGCACTAAGATCCACTCAGACCCAGTGATTATGAGTTTAGAAATGAGCCCAACCAGTACTTTTTCCCTTCAGCACTTTATCTCCTCTAAAGACATTAGATATTTTAAGTATTTGAATCACTGAATAAATGACTAAAGTGAGTGAATACTGAGTTTATGCTGCATGCCACTTAACATTTTTTCCTTTTACCACTGACATGTTTTTAATTGGAATGTCTTATACTTGATTTTTAGTAAAATTAAGGCCTTTACCAGGTAGAAGGATGAGGGGAAGGGATAGATTGGAATGGACATGGACACACCGCTATATTTAAAATGGATAACCAACAAGGACCTACAGTATAGCTCAGGGAATGCTGCTCAATGTTATGTGGCAGCCTGGATGGGTGGAGAGTTTGAAGCAGGATGGATACATGTTTATATATGGCTGAGTCCCTTTGCTGTTCACCTGAAACCATCACATTGTTTGTTAATGGGCTATACCCCAATACAAACTTAAGTTTAAAAAAACAAAAATTTAAGGCCTTTAGATAAGAATTTAAGAATGGCACAACTTGGTTCAACTTTTCTGATCAAAATAACAAAAATCAATGAAGATCTTTAGTGTCTTTATTTTAGTTGATACTGTTGCTGAATATGGGAAGAAGATGTGAAAATAACAACTAGCTTGAATCTCTTTCCATCTATATTACTTTCATAAAAAGGAAACAAGAAGTCAGTGGTAGTTTCTTTGAGGATGTGGTAGTCATTCTCTATAAATTCCCAAACTTTTAAACTATGCTTATTCATTCATCTGTTTATTAATTTAATAAGTATTTTCTCAGTATCTCCTCTTACATCAGCCGTGGAAAGAACAAAACTGAATACAGCATGATTCCTGCCTTGAGGTACATTACAAGCATCTGGATGTTACACTACTTTTAGAACAAGTGTATGTAATTTGCTGTAGACTACAAAAGATACACTCAAACTAATGTTTTTAGAGAATGTGGTTCCTATGTAGTATCACATACAACACTGATAAAGAGAGATTGTGATGAAATTTGTAAAATAAAAATTCAAGCACATTAGTAAATTCAGTATGTTATATGTAAAATATGTTTAACTGAAGAGTGTGCTCACAGAGACTGCTGTGTCATGACTATAACTGTGTGCTTCATCTTAATTAGAAATTACTAATTCCTTTTTTTAAAGACTTTTTATTTTGTATTAGGGTATAGTGTGGAGAAGGCAATGGCACCCCACTCCAGTACTCTTGCCTGGAAAATCCCATAGATGGAGGAGCCTGGTGGGCTGCAGTCCATGGGGTCGCTGAGAGTCGGACACGACTGAGTGACTTCACTTTCACTTTTCACTTTCCTGCATTGGAGAAGGAAATGGCAACCCACTCCAGTGTTCTTGCCTGGAGAATCCCAGGGACGGGGGACCCTGGTGGGCTGCCGTCCATGGGGTCGCACAGAGTCGGACACGACTGAAGCGACTTAGCAGCAGCAGCAGCAGCAGCAGCAGGGTATAGTGAATCAACAGTATTATGATAGTTTCAGGTGAACAGCAAAGGCACTCAGCCATACATATCCATTCTCCCCCAAAGCTTCTCCCACCCAGGCTGCCACATAACACTGAGCAGAGTTCCATGTGCTATACAGTAGGTCCTTGTTGCTTATCCATTTTAAATATAGCACTGTGTACATAACTGTCCGAAACCCCCTAACTATCCCTTCATCCTGGCAACCATAAGTTCATTTTCTAGCCTGTGAGTCTTTCTGTTTTGTCAGTACGTTTATTTGCATCATTTCCTTTTAGACTCCACATATATGGGACGGCATACCATTTTTCTCCTGCTCTGACTTGACTGCACTCAGTATGACACTCCTCCAGGTCCATCCATGTTGCTGAAAATGGCGTTATTAGAAATTACTAATTCTTAAGGAATTATTTAGTTCTCAAGATTTTTATAATTCCCTTTTTCAAGACTGGTTGGTCCTTTTGAGGAGTTAAGTGTGAAGTGAAAGTGTTAAGTCGCTCACTTGTGTCCGACAGTTTGCAGCCCCATGGACTGTAGCCCACCTGGCTCCTCTGTCCATGGATTTCTTCAGGCAAGAATACTGGAGTGGGTAGCCATTCCCTTCTCCAGGGCATCTTCCCAACCCAGGGATCCAACCTGGGTTACCTGCATTGCAGGCAGATTCTTTACCATCTGAGCCACCAGGGAAGTTTCCTTTGAAGAGTTAATAGCTTCATTAATTTGGTGCGCGATTCATTCTGTCGAGGTCAGGCCGGTGCCACAGGCTGCAAGACACACAGATGAACAGCATGTGGCAGTGTTTAAATGCTGTTTGGAAAGCCAGTGCCACAGGCCTAAGACAGTTTAGAACACTTTTGTACAGTGACTGCACATGCGTCTCGGGATTATAGTTTTCTTTATATTGTTATGTGTCATGTTTTGTTTTCCAAACAGAATATAGAAAATGAATAAGCAGTTTTCTGGCATGAGTCTTAGTAGATAAATTGTCAGAATGAGCTCTGTTGCTTAATAAAAGCATAAACATAATTTAGTCACTGTATGTGACTCTATGTAGGTTGTTTCTATGGGGAATTATGGTCTGGCCAAAGGGTTATTTTCTTTGAAAATTCTGATGGACCAAGGTACTCTTTGTTTTCATAATACTCCCATTCTACTCCCTCCCTCCCAAAGAGCGAGCTATCCCATCACTGAGCTTTCACTTGTGCACATGTAATTGCACGATTCTAACGTAACTGTGAATTTATCTTGTCATGACTTTAAATTATAGATATTATTTGAATGAAAGAATTAAGCTTTTGTTTCATTTTTTTAAGCTTTCAAAGAGAGTTTTCTTTCATTTATATTTTTCCCTCATATACAATGGAGTAAATTTTAGGTCATCCCCAAAATACAGATGTGTGTATCTGTGAATGTGTGTATCCTCCTCATTGTCCTTCACATTTTAAGATAATACTACTCATAGTGATTGAACTCTTTATATAATAACATAATGAAGTGAAAGCTCTATGAACAGACATTAGTATTATCAGACAGTAGATATGTAAAGATATTTTTAGTTTGTGACTATTGTCTTTCTGCATGAATGTTCTCACTACACAATCTTTTATATTTACTGTCATCACAAAGACTTTGCGTTGACAGAATGTGATATCTTATTGCCCCCATTGCCAATTGTTTTCCAATTAATTATCATACACATATATCTAATGAGCACTCACTGTATTCCAGGAATTGCCCCAGATTCTGAGTTCACCTGGGTTAATGAACCCTGGCCCCAGTTCTTAAGGTGCTCATAGTGGGAAGATGTGTATGTGTTTGTTGCATATATCTTCTATTTGCTTCTGAAATATTTTTTTTTATGTATGATTAAGCTTAAGAGCAACTTCAGGCCATTTCTTCTGCCCTTCTTCCTACTTTGGCTCTGTTGCTTATTATCTATGTGTTCTTGGGCACATTACTTAACTTCTCTGACTCCCCGATTCCTTTTCTATACAATGGAGGTGATAATTCCTGTCTCATCAGGGCATTTGGGGAGATTAAATAAAATAATGTATTAAATCTCCTAATAAATTGCTGGCATATGATCAGTGGTTAGTGAAAGGAAACAGCTACTACTGTTGCTTAACTTGCATTGTCACATGTCTGGCACTTATTGCTAAGGTTTATTTCCCTTTCATTCCCTTGCTGTTATCCATTCTTCAAGCACATAGCCAGTTGGGAATTTAAAACTAAAGTAAATAGAAATAGCTCCAATTTGTTATTATTTTTTATGTGCTAGATATTTTATATGTTTAGCTAATAATCCTTAAACAATGTAGTATTATTATCCCTTCCATATAAGAGAAGACCAGGGAGATTTACAAAAAAATCTTTTCTTTCTTTGCAAGCTGAATTTGTCTTTTTTTTTTAAGTATTTATTTTCAATTGGAGGATAATTGCTTTATAATATTATGTTGGTTTCTGCCATACATCAACATGAATAAGCCATAGGCATGCGTATGTCCCCTTCCCTCTTGAACCTCCCTCCCACCTCCTACCCCATCTCACCCCTCTAGGTTGTCACAGAGCACAAGATTTAAGCTCCCTGCATACAGTACAATACAGCAAATTCCCACTGGCTATCTGTTTTACCTATGGCAATATATATGTTTCAATGCTACTCTCTCTATTTGTACCACCGTCTCCTAAAAATTACTTTCTAAAGCTATGAAATTAGCTACCTAGAAGGACGAAATACTTACTCCAAAACCAATCATTATCTTACTACCACATTTTTCCCCCAAGATCCCTTCTAAGTCTAAATACTTTATTTTTTTAAAAAATGGATGTGCCTTATGATCATAAGCAGTAGAAGTTTTCATTTGAACCCAGTCTCAAACTCTCAAAATCTGGATGCCCAATGCTGTCATTAACAAAATAAGATATAAAATCTGAATTTTTATAAGTAAGTATGACTGATAGTCTGTGGACAGACCAGAGTTCCCCTGGTAGTTCTCAGATCCTACCATCTGCATCAGTTGATTTTTCTGTATCTTCTGAAAGATTTCTTTAAAAGAGAGGAATGGGGAGAATATACTGAGGGGAATACTTTCCTTCTTTAGGCTTTCAGAAAGATTTTTAAAATTTTGATAAAAATTTATCACTTTGATTTTTATTAAAAGATTTGTTTTGATATTTTGACTTTTATTTAATCATAAGTGGTAAACATTGACCAACAACAGTCTGTGATTACTTAGGTAGAGTAGTTCTCTATCTTTAGTACTTTGTGGTCCCTTGTAACCTGAGGACATCAGGCATGAAGAGATGATGCAATTAGGGAGAGGTACAGCTGACCCCTGGGGCTCAGTTGTTGAGCCATTGCCTTCTGGGTTCAGTGTAGCAAGAGTTCCTGATTTGAGAAAGAGGAACTTATGGGTGTGTATTTTCCATGGAGAAATTGAACAAACTCTTAAATTGAATTAGAATAATGAGAATTCTATGTCGAATTCTGAATATTAGCTTCTAAATGGTTACTTTGGGAAAATGCCCATCTATCTGGGTTTCATTTTTCCCCTCTGTAAAATGAGACCATTGAACTCTAGAACTCCAAGATCACTTCTCAGTCTAAAATCTAATCCAAAATGATTCTGTAAGAGAACAAGTGTGTGTGTTGGGGGGTTGGGGTGGGGGTGGGGGGCGGTGGGTGATCGCTGTTTGAAATGTGAATTATTTGAACATGAGTTCATAGAGTATGAACAGAATCATGTTTAGAAAATGTTAATGTGGGTGAGTGAGAGAGAAATAGCTCATTGTTGTTTACAAACACCTTAGTTAACAAGCTTGCACCTTTCCTGAATACATTAGATTTTGGAGGAGGAAAGAAAAAGGCTTGTATTTAAACCAGGATTCAGTTTTTTAAGATTATGTTTAGTTTGTCTTTTTTATCCATTAAACTTGAGTTTCTTGAGTCTTACACTATTTCTACCACCTTACATTGCCCCAACTAGTGTTTCTTGAATGAATGAATGAATTGAATGATAAAATCTCCAGTGTGCCTGATCACACCCTGTGGACAACTATGAGAAAGTTACGACTTCTTCAATTTAGCACTCTCTTTAGCTTCAACTGTCTCATCACCTATTGTGCACCTACATTGTGTTGAAGGGAAAAAAATCAGGTACCAAAGGAAAAAAGAATTCTCTGCTTATCCTCTTCCTTCACTGCACTGTCATTAAAGAAAAGCACACTGCTGTATTTTTGATGACTAGCTGAATGATTCTTTGAACTTTTACAAACAAATAATTTTTATTTCTATAAGCAACTCTACTTATACAATACAATCACTAAATGAAATATAGCGGAAATGTAGGTAAGGCTTTTCTTCCATTTGCAAAAATGTGTATCTAAAGCAACAACCAATAGCAAAATAGCAAAAACCAAAAAAAGGTTTGGGAATTGTGTGTGTGGACGTGAGGTTGGATGGGTAGGTTTGGGTGTGACTGTAGATATTATAACGAGGGAGGAATGGAATTTAAAGACATTGTTATTTGGATACATTAATATTCTGAAGCAACTCATGAGTTTAGTACCAACTCTAACAATAGTAAGTTTCAGTATTTAGTTCAGTTCAGGCACTCAGTCATGTCTGACTCTTTACGACCCCATGGACCGCAGCACGCCAGGCCTCCTTGTCCATCACCAACTCCTGGAGCCTGCTCAAACTCATGCCCATCAAGTCAGTGATGCCATCCAACCATCTCAACCTCTGCCATCCCCTTCTCCTCCTGCCTTCAATCTTTCCCAGCATCAGCGTCTTTTCCAGTGAGTCAGTTCTTCTCATCAAGTGGCCGAAGTATTGGAGCTTCAGCTTCAGCATCAGTCCTTCCAATGAATATTCAGGATTGATTTCCTCTAGGATTGACTGATTTGATCTCCTTGCTGTCCAAGGTACTCTCAAGAGTCTTCTCCAACACCACAGTTCAAATGAATCCGTTCTTCAGCACTCAACTTTCCTTATGGTCCAACTCTCACATCCATACATGACTACTAGAAAAATCACAACTTAGACTATATGGCCCTTTGTCGGTAAAGTAATGTCTCTGCTTTTTAATATGCTGTCTAGGTTGGTCATAGCTTTTCTTCCAAAGAGCAAGCGTCTTTTAATTTCATGGCTGCAGTCACCATCCAAGGTGATTTTGGAGCCCAAGAAAATCAAGTCTGTCACTGTTTCCATTGTTCCCCATCTATTTGCCATGAAGTAATGGGACTGGATGCCCTGATCTTAGTTTTCTGAATGTTGAGTTTTAAGCCAACTTTTTTCTCTCTCCGCTTTTACTTTCCTCAAGAGTTTCAATATTAGTTGTTTTTAAATCGGATAATGTTTTAATCCATGGAGAAGTTTAAAAACTGGATTTCGATTCGTGATTGTACAAACAAAACAAACCACCATTTCTCTTTCTGGGCCGCAGTCTCCTTAAGCATGATATGATAGGATTGGGATAAATGATGTTTAACGTTCTCACCTCATATCTGCATATCTCATCTCAGATATATAGATGATACCACTCGAATGGCAAAAAGTGAAAAGGACCTGAAGAGCCTCTTGAGGAAGGTGAAAAAGCTGGCTTGTAACTCAACATTAAAAAAAACTAAAATTATGGCATCCAGTCCCATCATTTCATGGCAAATAGGGGGAAGGGGGAAGCACTGACAGATTTTATTTTCTTGGGCTCCAAAATCACTGCAGAAGGTGACTGTAGCCATGAAAATAAAAGATGCTTTCTCCTTGCAGGAAAGCTATGACAAACCTAGACAGCATATTAAGAAGCAGAAACATCACTTTGCTGACAAAGGTCCATATAGTCAAAGCTATGGTTCTTCCAGTAATCATGTACAGATGTGAGAGTTGGAACACAAAGAAGGCTGAGTGCCAAAGAATTGATGCTTTCAAACTGTGGTGCTGGAGAAGACTCTTGAGAGGCCCTTGGACTGCAAGGAGAGCAAACCAATCAATCCTAAAGGAAATCAACCCTGATATTCATTGGAAGGACTGATGCTGAAGCCGAAGCTTCAGTGCTTTGGCCACCTGATGTAAAGAGCTGACTCGTTGGAAAGACCCTAATGCTGGGAAAGACTGAAGGCAAAAGGAAAAGGAGGGGACAGAAGATGAGACAGCATCACTGACTCAATGGACGTGTGTTTGAGCAAACTCTGGGAGATAGTGAAGGACAGGGAATTATGATGTGCTACAATCCATGGGGTCACAAAAGGTCAGATACGAGTTAGCGACTGAACAACAATGAAGGTTCTTTGAGGACCAAACATTCACTGATTTTGTAAATCCGTTGCTCAGTAAATGTAACATTTACTCTAGAGTGACATTTCTCTACCTCTTTAAATTCATCTCTCCTACACTGCTTTTTCACTCCCTTCCATTTTTCTCATCTAAACAAGATTTTTTTTTTTAGTTCTCCTATTTGTATTATGAAAAAAATTAAGTAGGTGCCTTAGTTATTTTTCAAATATATCTTTACATGATGGGCTTTTTTAATTTTGATATACATGGGACCAAGTTTTAGGAGATGAAATAGTATCAAGCTTCAACTATGTGACAAAAGCTCTGACTTGTTCTTGTGATTCAGTATGTATGGGAGCATGCTGTGGGATTTTTCACACTGAATACAAACTATTAATTGAATATACTGAATCTAATCATTCAGTGCTGCCAGTATCTTATGCCATACATTTAGGTGTATCAGTTCACCCTCCTTATTAATGACTCTGAAAAAGCATATCTTAATGCATGATTGATGCTATTAATACGGCACTTTTTGATAGCCAAGGAGTGTGCCTTCATTCTTGCATTTGGAAGCCTAGCAGAATGCTAGATACTACATGTGTGTTAAATGAATGCTTTTATTATCTGTTGATCTTTGTATGTGTAGACTTTTAAAAATACATAAAGTTCTCATAAGTCTGTAGGGATATATTTATAATGATGTAAAAATGTAATCCAACTAGTTATGATGTGTAACTACACAATTTTTAAAAATTTACTTAGCTTATCTTTTAAATTAGTTAATGGAGGACTTGTAGTGATGCTACCTCCTCAAACATTTTCACCAGGAATTCTTCTTTCACAATTGTAGTTTTGCCTACTCTTATGTTACCTTATGGGTCTTCCAAGCTGGCGCTAGTGGTAAAGCGCCAATCCACCTGCCAATGCAGGAGGTGTAAGAGATATGGAGTTTTGATTCCTGGGTTGGGAAGATCCCTTGGAGGAGGGCATGGCAACCCACTCTAGTATTCTTGCCTGGAGAATCCCATGGACAGAGGAGCCTGGTGGGCTACAGTCCACTGGGTTGCAAAGAGTCTGACACGACTGAAGCAACTTAGCATGCATGCATACATGCATGTTACCTTATGAGGTAGTAGGGCATCGCTCTTTGCTACTGCAAGATAAGCACTCAGTCTTGACTGATGACTAAGTAAAGTGCAGTTTTCCAAGCCAGGGGCAGCTAGTTTTGGGTCATAAATAAAATATGGTTGGAAAGTAATAAGAAACATTTTCTTCAATGTCACAAAATCTGAAATGGAGATTATGCCAAGAAATTCCAGAAATGTTTTGTGGATACTGGGATTAGGGAGTGTATTGATAAATATATTTTAGCTTTTGGAGACATTTGTGGCAATTGGTTACAGCAGCAAGAGAAATACCCAGTAATTATTTTCATTAACAATAATGTTTTTTAATGAAACTAGCTCATTCTCATTTGAGAATGATATATTGAGCATTATATTCACTTCAATGTAGGAATTTAAGGAATTTGCCTCTTCTCTCTCATAAATAATTCCAGTTGACTGCTTTCTCTAAAATTTTGGAATAAATAATCCTTATATCCTTCCAGTTTTGCTAGGTCAAGTACTGATAGCCTAACTTGTTAAAATGAACTTTTGAGCAATTCACTTGGAAATGGCTAGGAATGTTAAATTCATAAAGTTCAAGATAGCACACCAGTATGCACATGCCAGGACAGGCAGATGGAAGCCCTTTCATGGTCTGCTTCCTCTTTGAGTTCAGTGATCATGTACTTGAGTTGTTAGTGTTCTCATAAACCAATGTGAAAAAGAGGGAAACAATTTCAAAGTAAATAGGAAAAGGAAGTTTTAAACTAAGGACTTGATATCTTGATTATCACAAGGTCCTTAAATCCCCTGCAAGACCATTGGTTCAGAATTATAAAATGAAAAAGTTCACACTCACTTCTCTTCAAACTTTCATTCTTAACACACTAATGCACATAGACACATACAAAAAATGTAGTTCCCTAAGTATTTATTAGACATCTGTTGTTGGTCCACCATAATCCGTCCATAATTCTTTTCTTGTCATTTACATGGTACTTCTATTGTCTAACCATTGTCTTGGTTCTTGGTAAGAAATCAGTTTATTGTTTGAAAATTCTTGCTGCCTTTGAAGTAATATTGTTGGATTTTCTAATACTTATTATCCTGAAATTTTATTTAGCCTGCTTAATAGTAAATTTATGACTAGTTAAGAAAGATTTTAACTTCCTTGCCAGGATAATTTCTTGTTTAATCATTGACATATGGCATAAATTTTCTGAATCATGGATTAGATTATAACATTTCTATTTATCCCTAATATGAAGCTAATAATCAACTATTTTTAACCACTAAAATTATCAGAAGTTTCTTTAGTGGTGGTGTTCATTGATTTATTCTTTATTTCTTACATAAAAGTAATAAAAACTGTCTATTTGCAATAAAAACAAAGGCAATGATTAATTATTTTGCTTAATTGCTCTCAACATAAATCAGTGAACTCTGTCCTTAACTGTTTAGAGTTTTTAAAATTCACCACTATTTATTTTAGGATTTTATTCTTTTCATATCTGGTTCAAGTAGGTGAAAAGATCAGCAAAGCATGTTTTTTCCTTTTATAATAATTTAAAATGTTCTGACCAGACAACATTGTCAAAACAGTCTTTTGTGTTTGCAAATGACTTCACAATAGGTATATAAAAAGTGAATATGAAATTTCATCTGTTAATATGAATATGCTACAGACATATACTTATTTTAGTTATCATTCTTAATGTGGAAGTAATTGCAGAACTTTTCTACCATTAAAATATATAAGTATTAAATATATTATCCATTCTTTATTATTCAATGGCATTGTACTTATCATATAGATTTTTTCTTAATATGACTCCCAAATTTACAGTGTTTCATTTCACATGACCATACACATAAAATTTTATTTAATAATTATTTATTGAATAAGTGATTCAGATTTTTGAAATACCCCAGAATGATCATCTTAGCTAACTATTATCGTTCATTAATACTCCCGATAAAGAAATTTTTTATTTAAAAATTCTAATTAATCAAAGCATATCCTTTTGGATAGTTTTCCACCTGAAACAGCAAATCTTATATTGCCTTTAATTAGCTATGGTTTTAGATAGATATATTATGGCAGAAACTTACAAAAACTGATGTTATTGACAAAATGAAGTTTCTAGGAACTAAAGTGGGCTTCTTTCATAGCTCAGTTGGTAAAAAATCTGCCTGCAACATATCAAATCACCAGGGTTCGATTCCTGGGTCGGGAAGATACCCTGGAGAAGGAAATGGTAACCCACTCCAGCATTCTTGCCTAGAGAATCCCCTTGGACAGAGGAGCCTGGCAGGGTCTTTTCCAATGAGTCAGTTCTTTGCATCAGTTCAGTTCAGTTCAGTCCAGTCGCTCAGCAGCATCTGATTCTCTGTCACCCCATGGACTGCAGCATGCCAGGCCTCCCTGTCCATCACCAACTCCTGGATTTTACTCAGACTCATGTCCATTGAGTTGGTGATGCCATCCAACCATCTCATCCTCTGTCGTCCCCTTCTCCTCCCACCTTCAATCTTTCCTAGCATCAGGGTCTTTTCAAATGAGTCAGTTCTTCGCATCAGGTGACCAAAATATTGGAGTTTCAGCTTCAACATCAGTCATTCCAATGAATATTCAGGACTGATTTCCTTTAGGACTGACTGGTTGGAACTTGCAGTCCAAGGGACTCTCAAGAGCCTTCTCCAACACTACAGTTCAAAAGCATCAATTCTTCCGCACTCAGCTTTCTTTGTAGTCCAATTCTCACATCCATACATGCTGCTGCTGCTGCTGCTCAGTCGCATCGGTCGTGTCCGACTCTTTGGACCCCCATTGACGGCAGCCAACCAGGCTCCTCCATCCCTGGGATTCTCCAGGCAAGAATACTGGAGTAGGTTGCCATTTCCTTCTCCATCCATACATGACTACTGGAAAAACCATAGCTTTGACTAGATGGACCTTTGCTGGCAAAATAATGTCTCTGCTTTTTAATATGCTGTCTAGTTTGGTCATAATGTTTCTTCCAAGGAACAAGCATTTCATGGCTGCAGTCACCATCTGCAGTAATTTTGGACCCCAAGAAAATAGTCTGTCACTGTTTCCACTGTTTCCCCATCTATTTTCCATGAAGTGATGGGACCAGATGCCCTGATCTTAGTTTTCTGAATGTTGAGTTTTAAGCCAACTTTTTCACTCTTCTCTTTCACTTTCATCAAGAGGCTCTTTGGAGCTTCAGCTTTAGCACCAGTCCTTCCAATGAATATTCAGGACTGACTTCCTTTAGGATTGACTGATTTGATCTCCTTGTGGCACCTCTACTAACTTTGTAGTGATGCTTCCTAAGGCCCACTTGACTTCACATTCAAGAATATCTGGCTCTAGGTGAGTAATCACACCATCATGGTTATCTGGGTCATTAAGATCTTTTTTGTATAGTTCTTCTGTGTATTCTTGCCACCTCTTCTTAATATCTTCTGCTTCTGTCAGGTCCGCAACATTTCTATCCTTTATTGTGCCCATCTTTGCATGAAATGTTCCCTCGTTATCTCTAATTTTCTTGAAGAGATCTCTAGTCTTTCCTATTCTATTGTTTTCCTCTATTTCTTAGTGGTTTAATACATTTAAAATAGAGATTATGTCGTGAAATGCCTGAGAAGCAGTGAATTGGGAAGCATAGCCGTAGCTAAGAAGGGAGCTTTTACAGTTAGATGGTGATGTTCAAAGGACGTTATCAGATGAAATGCTAATGCTAGAGAACCTCCAAAGCAGAGATGTCCAGGATAGCACACCCTAGAGTGTTCCTACCAAGTGGGAATTATTCCAGAATTGGGTAGGATCTAAGATTGGAATGTTATTTCTGCATTCTGCACTTTACATCACAAACAGCATGCTCTTGTTCAAATTTTTATTTTAAAAAAATTAAACTCAAAACAAAATTCTGCCTTTTGTATGAGTATCTTTTCCATGGTGATATTTCCCACTTAAATCATGAATGAAGACTGAAAAGTCACCATCCGTGTAAGTATACTTAAGGAATGGAAGCCCTGTCTCATGGAGTGGTGTATGTCACTTAGGCACCCATGACTGTTATTTCAAAATTAAGCAAAACAGAACATCCATTCTTCTCAGAGTTGTTTATTTATATGCCGCACTTGACATTTTCAGTTGAACTCATTTCTGGATTGTCAGAATACTGAAGAACCTTGAAAAGATTCTTGTAAGTTGAAACTTTTTGTTTGATAGCAAAATAATTAGACAAATCTTGTCAGATTTTTCGCTGACTGTTTTGCCTGAAATTTTTCAGACTTAACAGAAAATAGGTATTTTGAATAAAATGTTATTTCCATAATCACACTGTAAATATTCCATAACTTTAATTAAAATCAAAACTCTTATGGTGTCTCAAAACAAATATTCAATAATATATATTTTATTTGAGGGATTTTAAATCCTTTTTGGTCATTCAGATTTCATATAATCAATTGGCCACCAAGACCTGTATTAGGAACTGATTCTTACATAGATTAGCTTGTAGTGGTTAAGATGCCTTCTGTTGTCATTTTAATCCATTCACAATCTTTGCAGTTGACATGCCTTGCATTTTATTATGATTAATTTACAAATATTTTATAAGATGTACAAAGCATTTTTGTGTGTAATTAGTACTTTTAACTGATTATTTATCTTAAATAGATGTCTTTGGGAATTTTAGATTTGCTTTTCCAGAGACATTTAAATTTCTTCTTCTCCTATGTGTTTTTTTTTTAATGAGATACAATTTCTTAAAAATATAATTTGGATTGTACTAGGCAGCCACTAGATGACCTACTGGACCATCTGAATTTTAAAATATATAAAGAGAAAATATGAAGTGACCTTTAAGATGTTTCAGAACAAGATGGAAACTGGTTAAAAACCAATTTTAAAAGGTTTTTTTTTTTTTTTTAATTTCTGTAATGCATTTCTTCACTTATAGGGTTTTTCTTTCTTTCGGACAGTTATTAGTGTCTGAATTTTCCACTTCACAAGTTGTAAGAGAGAGACCTTGGGCAAGACCTAGGGTGGGAATACCGGAAGCTGGGAATGAGAATGGAGGACAGGGTAGAAGATGAAGGGATGCTGGATATTGGAGGAAAGCTGGCAGCCACATTAGTTCATCAAATGTTGTGAGGAATTAGCCTGGAAGTATTGAGCAAAAGGATTGTATAACTGAGACTTGAGGATAAAGAGAAAGAGCAGAGAGGTGGGAATACACAGGTTGGGGTCAATTTGGATAAGTCCATCTCTTTTATTTATTTTTTTTTATTTTTTAAATTTTATTTTATTTTTAAACTTTACAATATTGTATTAGTTTTGCCAAACATCGTAATGAATCCGCCACAGGTATACCCATGCTCCCCATCCTGAACCCTCCTCCTCCTCCCTCCCCATAGCCTCCCTCTGGGTCGTCCCAGTGCACCAGCCCCAAGCATCCAGTATCATGCATCGAACCTGGACTGGCGACTTGTTTCATACATGATATTATACATGTTTCAATGCCATTCTCCCAAATCTCCCCACCCTCTCCCTCTCCCACAGAGTCCATAAGACTGATCTATACATCAGTGTCTCTATTTCTGTCTCGTACACTGGGTTATTGTTACCATCTTTCTAAATTCCATATATATGCGTTAGTATACTGTATTAGTGTTTTTCTTTCTGGCTTACTTCACTCTGTATAATAGGTTCCAGTTTCATCCACCTCATTAGAACTGATTCTCTTTTAAAATCACAGTTTTAAAAGACTGATCATGGAGTTGCTTGTATCATGAACTAGACTTTGCCTCAATGTGGGGGTAACTTTGTCTTCATCACTGTGTATTAGAAATGGAAGGGTTTTATATCACTCAAGGGAGATGTCCTTGCAAGTCCTATGAGAGCTCAGAGCATTTTTATTATATTTTGCGATTACAGTTGGAGATGCTGCTTATTTTATTTCTTGTAAAACTCAGAGGGAAGCCTTCCAAGGGCTTTACTGCTCTTGGGTCCCTCTGTAATCAAATATGCTTTTTCAGCAGTAATTTTAGCATCTATCCTCATGCTTGAGCCTCTGGCAGCCCGGCAGCTTCGCAGCTTTGACATCACTTGTGGTTTGCAGACCATCATGCTGTGCTGTCTGGTGCTCCTGATAATAGTTTCTAAATGCATAGCTGATTTATACTGCCTGGAATCGTCCCATCTCTTCCTAGCAATCGAATTTGGCAAATTAATCATTTAACCTTTTCTGCCCCGTACCCAGGCCTCACTGTGAGGTCACTGGTGTCACACCAAGTAAGATTGCACATGGACAGAAGAAAGTTTGTGCTGGATTTGTGAATGTCACCCTCTCCACAAGATGTACGTGTTGTTTCTGCAGATGAAGAAACGAAAGCAAACTGGGGTGTATTTTTTTCAAGTGCACCTAATGAGTGCACAATGGAACAGGGAATCCACGCTTCTTACTCCCAGTCATGTGTTTGGCTCCTTGGACTTCTTTCTATTCTCACCAGAATTCCAGTGCCTGCTACACAGAATAATCATGTTCAAACATAGCTTTAGGCTTAAGTTCCAGAGCCGATTCCAAGATGCTGTGTTTAAGGACTTAGAGAGGGGGCAGCTATAAAAGGAACCTGCATTAATCTGATGTGCTGGCTCTCCTTTCGTTGTACCTTTGAATTTTTATGTCACAGGAATCCATCTTTAATGAAACTTGTAACAGGGCTTCCCTGACAGCTCAGTTGGCGAAGAAACCACCTGCAATGCAGGAGACTCCTGTTCAATTCCAGGGTTGGGAAGATCCACTGGAGAAGGGATAGGCCATGCACTCTAGTATTCTTGGGCTTTCCTTGTGGCTCAGCTGGTAAAGAATCCTCCTGCACTGCAGGAGACCTGGGTTCTATTCCTGGATTGGGAAGATCCCATGGAGAAGGGAAAGGCTACCCACTCCAGTGTTCTGGTCTGGAGAACTCTATGGACTATATAGTCCATGGGGTTTCAAAGAGTCGAACACGACTGAGCAACTTTCACTGTAACAAACAACTTTCACTGTTTCCACAGAAACTCAGTGGGAAAAGGCTTTAATAGTCACATGATTTGTTCCCCAAGCAAAATGCAAAAGGGTCTCTCCCCAGGTTAGCCCCCCTACCACCACCCTCAGAAATGCCTCATCATGTCCTTGGAGTGAGCCATGGAGGGTTCCATTTAATTATCCTATCCCTCTTACACCTCTGCCCCTCAAATCTCCACTCTCACCAAATAGACACTTCCGCCACTGAGGTTTCTTTCTCCATAAGGTATCCTCAAGTAAACATCAAACACAGAAAGTTCTTAATACCATATGTTGACTGGAGTGGCACAACAAGGATCAGTTCAGTTCAGTCTCTCAGTGTGTACGACTCTTTGTGACCCCATGGACTGCAGCACGCCAGGCCTCCCTGTCCATCACCAACTTCCAGAGCTTGCTCAAACTCATGTCCATTGAGTTGGTGATGCTGTCCAACCATCTCATCTTCTGCCATCCCCTTCTCCTCCTGCCTTTAATCTTTCCCAGCATCAGGGTCTTTTCCAATGAGTCAGTTCTTTGCATCAAGTGGCCAAAGTATTAGAGTTTCAGCGTCAGTCCTTCCAGTGAATATTTAGGACTGATTTCCTTTAGGATTGACTGGTTTGATCAACAAGGATATTTCCTCTTTTCTCAGGGGTCACTTGACCTACACCCGGATTTGATCAGAATATCGATATACAAATTATAAGGCTAAAGAGGGAGCCACTGTTAGGGTCAGTTGTCTTCTCAAGCTGAAAAAAGGTTATGATTGTTTTCTTTTTGCAAACATAATCTTCCCAACCTGATTTCCTGATTTATGTTGCATTATAGTACAGTGTGTTCTCAACACTAGTTCTTGGAACAGTCTAGAAGGTTTCACATGCTTCTTATTCTGTTGCTACTTGTCGAAGTCCAAAGGGGTTGAATGTGTCAGGCACCCACAGTGGGTCATTTTTATGACATGCTACCTATTAATAAAAAAGGATATGTGAGAATTCAAGGATACGTTTCATCCTGTTTCAGCATTTAATTTCAGAACATGGCCAAGTATCTGTTTTCATTGAGAAAAGCTGTAATTTGCCAAAACCAACATGAAGCAAATGATTGTTATGTACATAGACTTGTCGTTCCTTTCAGTTGTTATCAAAGAAGCTTTGTGGGTTCTTTTTTAAGTATTAAATTTTTCATTGCAATTTAGAAAACTTTCAGTCCGAGAATTCAGTTTGTGTATTGATTTATAGTACATTCTGAAACTGCTCACCAAGTGTAGATATTCCCTCTCTGTGTAATCGAAATACTCAGACTATAGTTTTCACAGTCAGCAGCTTTATCACCTGGCAAAAGTGACACCTGGTAGAAGTGACAACTTCACAAATTAGGGAAAAAATTATATTTTGTAAACCAGATAATTACTTGGAATGCTTTTTGCACAACCATAAACTTTACATTTAAAATTATATTGGCTTTATTCTGGTATTTAACTCATCTTTGTTAGTTTGTGGCTTATATTGTGGCATTTTTAAATTGAAACCATATTCTAGAATTTTGATGTCAAACTTGTTAAGAAATGCAGTAAGAAGAGACCTATAGTGACCACAATATATGAGAATGTGATTCCTGATCATCTGAGAGCAATCTGTAGTTTCTAAAACTTAGTTTCAGACTGAAAGTGGAAAATTATCCTGCTTTCCAGCAAATTACCATCAGTTCAGTTCAGTCGCTCAGTTGTGTCTGTCTCCTTGCGACCCCATGAATCGCAGCACGCCAGGCCTCCCTGTCCATCACCAACTCCCAGAGTTCACTCAGACTCACGTCCATCGAGTCGGTGATGCCATCCAGCTATCTCATCCTCTGTCGTCCCCTTCTCCTCCTGTTCCCAATCCCTCCCAGCATCAGAGTCTTTTCCAATGAGTCAACCCTTCGCATGAGGTGGCCAAAGTACTGGAGTTTCAGCTTTAGCATCATTCCTTCCAAAGAACACCCAGGACTGATCTCCTTCAGAATGGACTGATTGATCTCCTTGCAGTCCAAGGGACTCTCAGGAGTCTTTTCCAACACCACAGTTCAAAAGCATCAATTCTTCGGCGCTCAGCCTTCTTCACAGTCCAACTCTCACATCTGTACATGACCACAGGAAAAACCATAGCCTTGACTAGACGGACCTTTGTTGGCAAAGTAATGTCTCTGCTTTTGAATATGCCTATTTAGGTTGGTCATAACTTTCCTTCCAAGGAGTAAGCGTCTTTTAATTTCATGGCTGCAGTCACCATCTGCAGTGATTTTGGAACCCCCAAAAATAAAGTCTGACACTGTTTCCCCATCTATTTCCCATGAAGTGATGGGACCGGATGCCATGATCTTCGTTTTCTGAATGTTGAGCTTTAAGCCAACTTTTTCACTCTCCACTTTCACTTACCATACACATTGCTTAATCTAGATTTGACATGTGAAGAAACTCTATATGGCATGCTTATAAAGTAATGGGACTTGGTTTTTCAGTTATTTATATATAACTTATTTTAAAAATGTATGTTGTCCTTGAGAGAATTCCTCTGGAAATTTGTACTTATTCCACAATTCTCCAAATGTTTTTTGAAGCTTTTGGAAAATTCTTTTAAATAAAGTTCTAGTCAATTCTTTCAAATAATGCTAAAACAAAGTATTTTTTGAAACTACATAAGAATGGATTTGAGAATTTGGAGCCACCCTGGAAAAATTCTTCAAATTGCTGTTGCAGCCACATGTTCTTCTAGACACACACCTATTCTCTAGCCATGGCCTGAATACATTTTGACTCCTCTAAAATTATTTTTTCCACTTTCAAAGGGAAAAGATTTGCTATCCTTGCAGATATTCAAAAGAATGATCTGTGTTCTCTAAAAGCAATTCTGGAAGGGTACTTTTCAAAATATTTACAATAGTAATAACCTTGATATAGAAACATCACTTTTGAAACAACATAACTTTCTGTATCTGTTAGTTCTTACATGTTTGTTGACAAAATGTAATACTTCATTGTCAACACATCCAGTAGTGAGATAGTGGATGCCTTGTTTTGGAAAATTTTCACGTGAACCTGAAGACAATTGCTCTTCCAAATAGCCTCCGTAATAGCTTATGAAATGCTTGTTGTTGACTTCTGGAGGAATGTGTGATCTTATAGTTTCTCAGTAGTCATGATAGCAGAGCCAAGCATAGTAGTTCTGTAAGCATTTTTTAATTACATTTTTTATTAGCAAAAATGTGTTGTTAATAAAGAAAGACTTCACAAATTAGGGGAAAAAATATATTTTGTAAACCAGATAATTACTTGGAATGCTTTTTGCACAACCATAAACTTTACATTTAAAATTATATTGGCTTTATTCTGGTAGAAAGTATCTAATTTAACTCATCTTTGTTAGTTTGTGGCTTATATTGTTAAAATAATAGCATTATGTTGTCCATAAGTCGTGGTTAAAAAAAATCTATTGATGGAATAAAGGAATGTGAAGATTGAGAAATTAGATTATGAACATTTGATACATTATAATAGTTTAATGGGCATTTAAAGGTAAATACAAATTTACTTCAAAATCTTAATTTTGAATGACTTCAATTTTTGAGTATGTTACATTAGCACTAAAGTTATGAACATGAAATTAGATTCAAAAAAGTGTTAGATGTGTTCATGTTAAAAAGCAAGTTATTTATAGAAATTAATTCATTCAACACATTTGACTTGAGTAACCATTATAGTTCTAGATGTTGCCCTAGATGCTGGGGACAATGTGATGGAAAAGCAGATAGCTCACCCAGATAGTGAGCTTTATACTATAGTGACTGGAGGGTTCTGCAGAGAAGAGACCAAGCTTCTCTCTGGAGAGAAGAGAAGTTTTTGTGGTCACTCTATTGCATGGAAAAGCTCTCATTCCAAACCTCTGGGTTCTGTACTTTATTTTGAAGTGTGATGAATTTGAACTCATGGTCTCTAAAGAGTTTTCAGATTAGAGTTCACACTGTGGTTTTCTGAATTCTTCTTGGTCACCTTAATTGATATTGTCCTATGCTCCCAATTCCTAGTATTTTTCTTTTTCCTAGTATTTTTAATATGTAGTATAAAATGTGAGTGCTGCATGTGAGAGAATTTTGTAAAATTTTTAAACTGTAAGGTAGTGTTGTTATTCAACAAGAAGGCATTTGAACTTCTACTGACACAAAGTATAGTCAAGACTCACACAGTCACACAGTTTTGCAGATAATAAGAAAACAGCTAACCTGAAGGTCTTCTTTTTCTGTCTCTTAAAAATTAGAGGTATTTTTTGTCTGCCTTTGATTTTTAATTTATCAAGTCTCTACCTCACTTACTCTTTGTAGAAACAATTTCTAAATCTCTTGAAACTATGTTTACTTTCATTGTGGTTTAGAGCTTACATTTTCTGGCGGGCACAGAATGTGTCACCCCATTAAACAGATACTCTCAATATTGTTTATGCAAGTAGAGAACAAAATGAAGTTATAAATCTGGAAGATACCCTATTTGACCACCGCCTTTTGGGGAGAAGTAATTCCAAATAATTAAAAAGGGCCAGTTACCTTTTTTTCTTAAACATTTTTTAACAAGACAATGTTATAATTTCCCTAAGTAACCTAAGTCAACAGCCACATATGTTAAGTACATTCCTTCATGTCAAAAACAAAGGAAATGACAGGATAATGTCTAAAACTATCTCCTAAATCTTTCTCAATTTTTCTATTTTGGATTTTTTTTTTAATGCCTCAACCCATATTTAGGCCCTATTAAGGATAAAACTGCAACTGAATATGCTCAAAACTTATTTTAAAAAAAGAGAAAAAAAATCAGGTTTTACTAGCCATGATTTTCACTAGGACTGAAAGAGTATTTTGTTCTTTCTTTCAAGTTCTGCTTCCTTTAGACTTTTCTGGAAGCATCTTTGAAGACAGGTATTACAAGAGGTTTTGAGGAGAGAGCAATGGTGATCAAATATAGCCATGGCAGAAATGTCTTTTCTAAGGGTTAATGAGGTCACCACATTGCTTGTTGAATTTTTTTTGAAGTCTTAGAATACTTGTGGATTTTTATTCTGACAACAAAGTGCAGCTGTTTCTAGTCAACTCTTTTAAATAAAGTTCTTTCTTAAAATCTATTTCAAAATCAGCAAACTTCTGGGCTCAGAGGCAGTCTTGCCCTATGTGGATGCCAGACACTTCTATTAATTGTGAGAGTCACAGGTTAATCTCCAGTGATACATTTTTTTCCAGTTAGAGTCACATAAGAGTAAGTAAAGGCATCTGATGCTTGTTTTGAATTCATTTAATATATAAATTCTTTGTTTTCATACAGTTCTGCTTCATTAGCCATTTCTTGAATATTAGTTACATTTTTCTACTGCTGAAACTCTCAAGTAATTCAACTAGTATAGCCTTCTTCCTTTCTCCTCCAGAGTTTCCTGGGACTAGATTTGGAAAGAGTTCAGGTATAAAATTGTCATCATCAACACCATCTTTTTTCTTGCCTTAAGGAAAAAAAAAAAAACTTTTATTGAGATATACGTCTAGAAAAATACACGTGTTAAGTATAAATCTTGAAGAATTTCTAAAGGGAACATACACCCTTCCTTGAAGGAACACAGCACTCCTTTAAGAAATAGAGCACATTAGTGCTCTGAGAAGCCTCAGTTGCATTCCCTTACAGTCACTAACTCTTCCATCTTCCCAGTAGCTGTTATCCTGAATTCTAGATTTTTTATTTCCCTGTTATGTGCTTCTTTTAAATAAAATGAAACAGCATGTGCTCTTACGTGTATTTAGCTTCATTCACTTACCATTATCTGTGAGAGTTACTGATACATATGGTTAAAATCATTTTTTTCTAACTAATGTGTAGCATTACATTGTGTAATACTTTGTCTATTTCACTGTTGATGAATATTGAAGTAGTTTTCCAGTTAGCGTTATTACAAATAATGTCCCTATGAAGAGTCTTGTAGATGTATTTGGTAAGAAATTTGTATATACATAGAAGATCATCAACATATTTTAATTTCTCAGTTTTATTGATGAAAAATATATGTAACTGAAAATTTCTGATCAGTGTGAATCAACCAAAAGTACTATGCTGAGTTGGTAGATTTTTTTTTCTAAATCATAGAAACTTAACATTTTATTTACCTAATCCTGTTGGTTTCAATCAAGCTAGCTTCATTTCTGCCCTTTTCACTTCCCTCCTCTCACCCTGCACACCAACTAATGCACTTTATAAATTTATGCTTACTCATCTCTCTTCACTTCTATCTCCTGGAATGGCATAGTAATAAGATAAGATAAATAACAGCAGCAGCTGTTTATTGAGCAGTAACTGTAGGAAAACACTATTATGATATTTTTACATTATTTTACCCTCACATAATATTTACATGGATATTATTCCTGCAATTGATCAGTATTTTTTAAGAAGATTGAAATCATATCAACCATGATGATAGGAAACTAGAAATCAATCACAAGAAAAAAAAGGGGAAAAAACCCACTAAAATGTGGAGATTAAACAACAGGCCACTAAAAAACCAATCAGTCATTGAAGAAAGCAGAAACACCTAGAAACAAATGAAAATAGATATATGACATACCAAAAGCTATAAGATGCAGTAAAAATGATTCCGGGAGAGAAGTTCATAGCAATAAGTCCTACCTAAAGAAATAAGAAAAATCCCAAATGAATCATCTAAGTTTTCATTGAAAAAATTCAAAAATGTAGAGCAAGCAAAACCAAAAATTAGTGGAAGGAAGGAAATAATAAAGATTGAGAGACAATAAATGAAATAGAGACTAAAACAACAGAAGATCAATAAAATTAACTGTTTCTTTGAAAAGACTGAACAAGAATTAACCAACAAATCTGTTACTAGATTAACCCAGAAAAAAGAGAGGGGACTCAAATAAAATCAGGAATGGATGACAAATTAAAACTGACCACAGAAATACAAAAGATCTTAAGAAACTACTGAGGATAACTATACATCACCATATTGAACAACCCAGAAGAAATGGACAAATTCCTAGTATCATACAATCTTCCAAGACTGAATATTGAGGAACTAGAAAATCAGAATAGACCAATTACTTACAAGGAGGTTGAAACAAAATTAAAAAATCCCTCTGCAAACACAAGCCCAGGACCATACAGTTTCACTGACAAATTCTACAAAACATTCAAAGAAGATTTAATAGCTATCCTCAAACTTTTCCAAAAAATCAAAGAGGAGGAAAACTTTCCAAACATATTTTATATAGCCAGAATTACTCTAATATCAATAGCAGACAAGGATACAACAAAAATAATAAAAATAAAGAAAATTGGAAGTCTTTACAAAATATCAACAAACTGAATCCGTGATGCATTGAAAGGTTCATAGCTTACAGTCAAGTGAGATTTATTCCAGGTGTACAGGATGGTTCAGCATCTTCAAATCAATCAACACAATATATTAACAAAATTAAGGATAAAAACTGTACAATCATCTCAATAGGTGTAGAAAGAGCATCTGAGAAAATTCAACATCCACTTATGATAAAGACTCTCAGCAAAGTGGGAACAGGTAGATTTTACTTCAACATAATAAAGGCCATATATGACAAACCCATAGCTAACATCATATTCAACAGTGAAAAGCTGAAAGCTTTTCTTCTACTATCAGGAACAAGATAAGAATGCCTACTTTCACCACTTTCTTTCAACATAGTTTTGGATGTCCTAGCCATAGCATTTAGGCAAGAAAAAGAAATAAAAGTCATCCAAATTGTAAAGGAAGAAGTAAAACTAACTATTCGCAGATAACATGATATGGTGTACAGAAACCTGAAAGACTCCACTGAAACCCTAAAGGAACCCTACAGACTCCATTACTATAACTGATAAATGAGCTCAGTAATGCTGCAGAATACCAAATCAATATGCTGAAATCCATGGCATTTCTAGACACTAATTATTATTAGAAATAGAAATAAAGCCATTTAAAATACCTAGGAATAAATTTAACCAAGGAGGTAAAAGACTTGTACTCTGAAAACTATAAAGACACTGATGAATTGAAGACACATATAAATGGATATTTCATGTTCATGTATTGGGAAAGTCAATGTTGTTAAAATGTTTCTACTACCCAAATCTACAGATTCAATGCATCTCTTCAAAATTCATTTGAATTCAAAATGATGTATTTCACAGAACTAGAACAAATAATTCTAAAATTTGTATGGAATGTCAAAAGATCTCAAACAGCCAAAATAATCTTGAGAAAGAAAAACAAAGCTGGAGGTATCATGTTCCCTAATTTCAAACCATACTGTAAAGCTATAGTAATCAAAACAATATGGTACTGGCCCAAACAAAGACACACCCTTCAGTGGAACAGAATTGACAGCCCCAAAATAAACCCACACATATATGGACAATTAATTTATATCAAAGGAGCACTGAACATACAATGGAGAATGAATAGTCTCTTCAATAAATTTCATTGGAAAAACTAGACAGCCACATGCAAAAGAATGAAACAGAACCACTGTCTTTAACCATACACAAAAATTAACTCAAAATGGCTTCAATATTTGGATGTAAGGCCTGAAGCCATAAAATTTCTAGAAAATAAAATAAGCAGGAACCTTACTGACATCAGTCTTAGCTATGTTTTTGTGGATCTGATTCCAAAGACAAGGGAAACGAAAGCAAGAATAAACAAATGGGACTCTATCGAGCTACATAAATTCTGCACCGTGAAGGAAACCGTCAACAAAACAGAAAAGCACCCTACTTACTGAGAGAAGACATATGCACTAGAGTATTTGAGCTTCAGCTTCAGCACTAGTCCTTCCAATGAGTATTCAGAGTTGATTTCCTTTAGGACTGAGTGGTTTGGTCTCCTTGCAGTCCAAGGAACTCTCAAGAGTCTTCTCCAGCACCACAATTCAAAGTCATCAGTTCTTCAGGGATCAGCCTTCTTTATGGTCCAACTCTTATGTCTCTTATTATGACTGGAAAAATCATAGCTTTGACTATACAGATCTTTGTTGGCAGAGTGATGTCTCTGCTTTTTAATATGCTGTCTAGGTTTGTTATAGCTTTCCATCCAACGAGCAAATATCTTTTAGTTTCATCTACCATTCACCATCTACCATGATTTTAGAGCCCAAGAAAATAAAATCTGTTGCTGCTTCCACTTTTTCCCCCTTCTATTTGCCGTGAAATATACCAGGCCATATAATGTTTTTACTAGCCTAGCTGTACCCAACAGCAGAACTCTAGTCAAATAAATAAAAAGTAATATTCTTTAGCACAAACTTGAACTGATTTATTCTTCTTTGTTGCTGAATATCATAAAATCCTAATAGCAAACCTGAATATCTAATTTAGTAAGATTTCGTGACCTCAAAGCCTGAGGATCATTTTCTTCACCACAAGATCAATTTGAATACTATTAAGTGGATGAGTATATATAGATATAGATAGATATTGCAAATTCATGGAGCATTATTTGTGAACATAGTTCTGTATTAAAATAAATAAATTAAAAAAATTAAAATTAAAAATGAAGCCTGCTAAAAACCTGTTGAGGGAAAATACTCTCCGCTTAGCTTTGAATGCCTTTCTGCATTGCCATGGATTCGGCCATCTGAACTGTATTATTATTTAGGTGCTCTCCTTGTAGTTATTTAGGGCTGTCTTATGTTCTTTATAAATGTGAAGAAAGTTTTGTGTTGTAAGAAGAGGTTCACAGGTTTACTTCTGTTCTGTATAATATATTTCATATCAGCGATGATCAGTAGGGAATTTGGGTTGGGATATAGGATGAAAAGATTAACTATTTAATTATTAATTAACTCTTTGGTTCTAGCATCTGTTACATACATACACATATAAACACATACACGCATACATGCACACAGAGCAGCGTCTTTCTCTCCTGAAATGACTAGACAAGTGAAGTTTCTCCTTGCTGCACTTTTTATGTGTCATTTAGATGTTCCTTGTTATTGTGTTGCCAGATTGGGAAAATAAACTGTGGTATGATCTGCTTTAGACTAGAGCAAGGGATTTTAGTACTTGAAGTGGACTGAAAAGTTAGATACATCCAGTGTTTGGCACAAGATTATGTGGACAGCCAGGATTGTACTGATAAATGTGAAAGTAGTCTAATCTGGTACTGTTCAACAGTACTT
This sequence comes from Bos indicus x Bos taurus, assembly GCF_003369695.1. Lineage (NCBI taxonomy): Eukaryota > Metazoa > Chordata > Mammalia > Artiodactyla > Bovidae > Bos > Bos indicus x Bos taurus. Next base: position 41,198,591 of record NC_040101.1, read on the forward strand.
TCTGTGGTGATAGAAATGTTCTATATTTCCACCGTCCAATGTGGTTGAAACCAGCCATGTTTAGCTCTTGAGCACGTGACATAGTGTGACTAAGGAACTGAATTTTAAATTTAGTTTAATTTCAATAGCTGCTAGATAATAGGGTGTTCTTTAACAATTGCCTAAGAATATAGGTAACAGAGTAAAATTATTTTGCCCAGCAGGTCTACTCTATAAAACAGAAAATCGCCAGCAGCTTGACTAGGACATAGGTCGTTTGTTCACACATCTATTCCACAAATATTATTAGTTACTCTATACTGTTGTTGGTCTGTTGCCCAATCGTGTCCGACTCCTTGTGACCCCACGGACTGCAGCACACCAGGCCTCTCTGTCTCACCATCTCCCGGAGTTTACCCAAGTTCATGTCCATTCATTGGTGATGCCCTTCAGCCATCTCATCCTCTGATGCTCTCTTCTCCTTCTGCCCTCAACCTTTTCCAGCATCAGGGGCTTTTCCAGTGAGTCAGCTGTGCTCATCAGATGACCAAAATACTGGAGTTGCAGCTTCAGCATCAGTCCTTCCAACGAGCACTCAGGGTTAATTTCCCTGAAGATTGACTGGTTTGATCTTCTTCCTGTCCAAGGGACTCTCAGGAGTCTTCTCTAGCACCACAGCTCGAAGGCATCAATTCGATAGTTGTATATTATACTATATACTGTACAATACTTAAACTATATGATCTAGGAATTAAAGTAAACAAGTTTTTCTGTTGCTAAATTGGGCCTCAAATACATAAAAATTTTTAAAGATTACAACATATATATGAAATGGACCAGTTGAGGTTCTATTCTGTTACAGAACAGATTGAACAGGGCCCATAAAACCCTCAGAGACACTTCCTGAAACCAAAGAAAGAGGACAGAAGCCAAGAGACCTTGTTAATGTTATAATTAATCAGTTTGAAGAAATAATATATGGTAAAAAATTACCAGAAGATAGAATTTTAAAAGCTGAAACAGAAACCAGGGCCAAAGCCCAATAGAAATTATTGCAAGATTAGCACATCTCAGGAAGCTGCTATTCAACCAGGATAGAGCATTTTTCCAAAGTACAGCTGAGTGACCATAGCCTCCAAGTGACATCCATCTAACAAGCAAATGCAGGTTGAATGAGATATGAGCCTGCCACTCACCCATTCCCCTTATATATTGTCCTGGCTCAATAGTGAGGGAGGAAGGGGTGAATTTATAATTTTAACAGTAATTCTTCTATTCTGCAGGTGAATTTATAATTTGAACAGTAATTCTTCTATTCTGAAACCACGCTTGCCTTCAGAATCACACAATAGCTACAAAGGACTTCCCTTGACTTCTTTTTAAACTAAGTCTGTGATCCAAAAAGTCTAATGACTCATGAATCTGAAATTCTGGAATCCAAGAAAGAGATGGGAGTCTTCTTTCATTTTGTTCCTTATAATTTTCTAAACTCAAAGCGAAGGATGGACTGAAACCAAATGTTCCTGAGCTTGGAATCTGATGTAAAGTGATCCTTTACTTTTAAGAGAGAAAAGAATTGGAACAGGACAGTAATAAAAAGGCCACCATGTAGTCACTTTGCTTTATAGGCTTACACTGACATTTGAATAATTCTTTACAGAAGAGTTGTAACTTATTTTCAAAAAGTCTACAAATTTCCAATTTTGTGGACTAATGTCAAGTGGTGTGTCCTTTTACCCTTGGCTAGGAATATAGATAACTGGATAAAGTAATTTTCTGAGTGGCACAATGGGACATACACCAAGCAGACGTGTAGCTAAACAGCAGGAAAATTTTCTTTAAAAAATATTTTTATGGTTTAAGGTTCAGAATTCACCATCATAAGAATCTCAAAAAGATTTCTTCTTGCATCTCTTGATGGCTGTGTATATGGGATGATTTTGAGAACTATAAAGCTAGAAAAAGATTTGCCTCTTCATAGATTTTTCTCCCCTTCCCCTGGACAGTTGTTCAGATATATAACTGCACGTTCATGATAAAGAAGGACAAGAGAAAGAAATGCCACTGCCTGTTAGGATCCTCTCAAATAGTACACCGCAGTTCCGGAAGGAAGCTCTTAGGGGAAGACCAGGGTTGCAGCCTGCCTTCCTCCACTGCGGAAGTTCATTCTCTCCTGTCCTGCCTACAGGAAAATGGAACAGCTGCTCGCCACATTGGCAAAATACTTGAAGGCTGTTACTTGCTTATCAGCCTTCTCTTTCTTAGGTTAAATAAACCACATTTCTTTGTCTTTCTGTTTGGGGCCAATTTTCTTATCATTTTTTATTCCTCTAATCTCTTTGATCAGTGTCCTTAGGATCCCTTCCAAATCCTCTCTAGATGTATTCGGGGCCCAGTCAGTACTTTTAAAAAGGCTTGCCCAGTACTGAGCCTAAAGGGCTAAGTATCCTGTATTTCCTAGCAATAACATGCTGAAAATACTCATGCAAAGCTTGGGCTTTAAATTATAGCATAGCAACATTATGGACTTCCCAGGTGGCTCAGTAGTAAAGAATCTGCCCACTAATGCAGGAGACGCAGGTTTGATCCCTACGTTGGGAAGATCCCCTGGAGAAGGAAATGGCTACCCACTCCAGTATTCTTGTTTGGAAATTTCCATGGACAGAGGAGAAGGGCGGTCGCAAAGAGTCCGACACGACTGAGTGACTAAGCACGCATGCATAGCAACATTGGCCCAGGTTTAACCTGCATTTTCCACAGGGCACAGTTTTTTTTGTCATGCATATTCAACAGCCCTGCTAAATCTTTATTGGATCAGAGTGGTTTTACTTAGAAAATCTGTTCAGTCTTTATCGTTTCATCTATTTGGCAGCTCCTGCAGTATTATGGCCATGTAGAATTTTGTTCAGTGCTCTAGCTTCTATACCCAGTTTGTGCTGCATTGTAGTTGTGTACATTCTCTCAATTATTCCTTTAACATATGTTTATTAAGCCCTTATATTTCAGGCACTGCCTGTCCTACTGTGCACATTTTTAACATATTGATAAATACAATTTTGTTTCAGCCCAAGGTGAGAGTGCTTAGGACTCATTTGGGGGAAATTTAGCTAATGAAGTATAAAAATCCCCATTTGAAGATGAATTTTCAAAGGCAACATTAGGGTGATGTTCTCGTATGGTACCAGCCAGTGAACAGAGCATGCTGGAGCTTGTTTGAGCCTTTACTCCAGGGTCAAAACAAAGCAACAGTTACCGCTTCTTGTTTTGTTTAACAGGAGTCACTCTTTAATGTCTGCTTTTTGACTAAAATCCGAATCTCCTTTTTTCACTTTCCATTCTGGTAACTGTGGGTGTTCCCAGGGTTTATTTGGTTCTTGGTGTTCAGTTCTCTATGTTCTTTTCTTTGGCAATGTGACCCCATGCAACAATTTAACTCTTTTTCTCTGCATTTATCTTTATATCATCTCTATTAAGCTCCAGTTCTGTATCAGTAGCTATCTCAAACACCATTATCTGAAATGGGTTTTATCCCAAATTTAGTTCATTTTATTCTCTCCAAAATTATTCACCAGTTCTGATAGCTGCATATCTATTGCTGACATATATACATCTTCCATTTAAAACGTGACTTAAAAAATTCTGTCACCTTTTTCTTCCATTGTATCCTAACAATAACCTGTTTCCACACATCTCCCTTCATTAATCCGGATTACCCACTACAAGCAGATGATTCCATTTTATCACACTTCTCAAAAACCACCAGTGGTTCCACATCATCTAAAAGGTCAAGTCCACAAATTTTAAGACACACAAACCAGCAAACAAGGCAAGATCACAGCAGTAAACACAATTACTTTATAATCTTTCCTCTGTCACTGCTCCTAACCTTCAGTTCCACCCACTCTATTCCCTAAAAGCCAATATCACTGAAAGTTGGGACAAGGAAATAGAGTAGCCAGGGTTAGGATCTGAACTAGAAAAGGCTGCCTCAGGAATAGGATGACTTGGCCCGAAAAAAATTTAAGTACATTTCCTAATAAGGTCAGAAAAAAAGCCAAAACTCCAGGACTGTCTGATAAGTTAGTAAAAACTGGTATTCACATAGATTCTTAGTTTCTGATATCCTGCCCCTTCCTACAACTCTCCCAGGTTTGTTTTCAATAGACCAGTGTTCTGGGGCATAGTTCTGTTGTGGATTTAGAACTTTTCCTCCAGATGAAAGATTTTCTGTGTGTGTGTTCAGTAAGATGTTTACTCAGGGATGTGACTAGTTCATGTTCTGGGTATGAGATGGACAAGAAGGCAGAGCAGAGGTATTGTGCTCCTTTACCACGTCAATCATCTTCTTTTCTTACCTCATACTTTTCGAACCAGTTTCATGTTGATGTGGGTATCACAGTGGTCCCTAGTCTGGGCCTAAGCCAGGCCCATAGCCAACAGTCTGGTCTGCCTGTTGGACTGGTGCAACTGATCAGCCAGAAGGCAATTTACAGGAAGAACTTCTGGAGAGCAAACTCCTTTGCAGGGAAGGTGAAGTTAGACAAAATTAACCTAGTAATAAAGCTTTAGTAATTGTTAGGAGAGGGCTTCCCTGGGGGCTCAGCGGTAAAGAATCTGCTGGTCAGTGCAGGAGATGTGGGTTTGATCGCTGAATCGGGAAGATCCCCTGGAGAAGGAAATGGCAACCCACTCCAATATTCTTGCCTGGAAAATCCCACGGACAGAGAAGCCTGGTGTGCTATAGTCCATGGGGTTGCAAACTTAGCAACTCTACAACAGCAAGCAATAGATATGAAACCCTTTTACACAATGCCTGGAACTTGAGTACAGTAGATGTTAGATATACTCTTAATCTTCCCCTTTCAACCAGAAAGATGTTTATTAGGAAAGGGTAGGGATAGGACGTTTGGTAGGCTTGGAAAAGAACAGAACTTCAAGCCTGAAAAAGCATCAAATTCACCTACAGAGATTTTTAAAAATAGAAATGCCTGCCCCAAACCTTCTGAATCAGAGTCTCTGGCTGTGGGGCCCAGATATGTTTTAAATGCTCCTCAGATAATTCAGATGAGCAGTCAGGCTTATGAACCACTGGTTGGTGGCTGGAGAAAGTACTGGTTTTCTGTTTTATAAAAACAAAAGTCAGTCCTTTGTAAAAGGCTTATCTTTGCTTTCCCTAAGGTTACACTGTGGCCCAATGGAAAAGTACGGGATTGGGATCCAGTCCTAGACCTAGCTCTGCTTGTGAAGAAGTCTCTTAACCTCTTTTATCTCAGTTTTTCAGCTGTTTAATGGAGACTCTGATACTTTCTCTCCAGAGCTGTTGTGATTATTAAAAGAAAGAACGCTTCTATAGCACAGGAGCTGACCTGTAGTAGGTAGACGATAAATATTAGTTCTTACTTGCCTTTCTTCCCTCTCTCTAGGTAAACAGTGATTCCTCAAAACAAGTACTTCAGCACCCTTGTTTATAGTCTAATGAAGGAGATGAGTAACAAACCAATTACACGAATATTTATTCAATTACAGTTTTAAATGACATGTTACAAGGGTCTCTAGTAAAATTTTCTGACCTAATTTACATAGTATTTTAGCCTTATGTTTTAACTATGATTTTTTTCATATTGATGTATTGAAATAATTTTTTATCAGGAGGACGGGTGGTGGAGGGGAGGGTAACAGAGGATGAGATGGTTGGATCGCATCACTGACTCAATGGACATGAATTTGAACAAACTCCAGAAGTTAGTGAAGGACAGGGAAGCCTGCTGTGCTGCAGTCCACGGGGTTGCAGGGAGTCAGACATGACTGAGCAAATGAAAAAAAAATTTTTTTTGATACAAGAAAGCTGATTGTAAGGAATAAAATTGCCTTATCCACAAGTATAAATGACAGATGCATACTATTATTTTGTCTGTGGGTTATATTATACATATGTATGTTACTTTCTATTGTGGATAAATATGTATACCTTAATGCCAAGCTTTGAAAAAGCCCTTTTTCATGTATTTTAATAAAGAATCCAGATTTTAAATTTTATTTAAGCTGTTGGGTTAGAAAACAACAGGACTGGTTCTCATTATGGTCTAACTTGACTGAAAGAACAATGAAGAAATGTCCAGAGTCTGTTCTGTTTGGCAACACTAAAAAGAGAAATCTCTCCTGCCATGTTTTTAAAAACAACTTTCAATTAAGTTTAACTTGGAATTAGGGTCTGTCCTAGTTATATACTTCAGCAAATTAAAATTTATAACAGAAGAATTTTAGTGCCTTAACACCATTAGGCAGAGCTGTAATCTGTTCATTGTTTCCTATTGTGTAAAATTCAGTGTTCCTTTTCAAATGGCATGAGAATTGTCTCTCAAAGTCTTCTGGCGTCGATAATCAAGTTTTGTTAGGTGGGAGAATCTTTATTCAGTCTAAAATTACATGACCCTCCTTGGCTTTTCACTTTTCATAAGTAACATCGGCCTTTGGCCTAGAAGTCTAGGAAAAATCTCTTCACTGAATAGTGTATGTGCCCGTTGGTGTAGATATTGAAAGTAAACAAAACATTAGAAGAATAAAGACTGGCTTGAGGAAACCACATAAATTTCTGTGTTATGTATGTGTAAAACAAAAGGCCATTTCACTGAATTTACTTCATTATGTTGTTGTTCTGTCACTAAGCTATGTTCAACTCTCTGTGACTCCGTGGACTGCAGCATGTCAGGCTTCCCTGTCTTTTACTGTCTCCCAGTTTGTTCAGATTCATGTTCATCGAGTCAGTGATGCTATCTAATCATCTCATCCTCAGCCTCCCTCTTCTCCTTTACCTTCGATCTTTCCCCGCATTTTCCAGTGAGTCAGCTTTTCTCATCAGGTGGCCAAAGTGTTGGAGTTTCAGCTTCAGCATCAGTCCTTCCGATGAATATTCAGGGTTGATTTTCTTTAGGATGGACTGGTTTGGTCTCCTTGCTGTCCAAGGGACTCTCAAGAGTCTTCTCCAACACCACAGTTCAAAGGCATCAGTTCTTTGGTGCTCCGCCTTCCTTATGGTCCAGTTCTCACATCCGTACATGACTGCTGGAAAAAACATAGCTTTGACTATGTGGAATTTTATTGGCAAAGTGATTTCTTTGCTTTTTAATATGCTATCTGGGTTTGTCATAGCTTTTCTTCCAAGGAGTAAGCATCTTCTAATTTCATGGCTGCTGTCACCATCCTCAGTGATTTTGGAGCCCAAGAAAATCTGTTACTGCTTCCGCTTTTCCCTTTGTTCTTCATATGTGTGCTCAGTCAGTTCAGTTGTGTCTGACTCTTTGTGATCTATGGGCTTGTAGCCCATCAGGCTCCTCTGTCCATGGGATTCTCCAGGCAAGAATACTGGCGTGGGTTGTCATTACCTTTTCCACTTCATATGTCATGAGATTAGTATCAAAGTGAACCTCTGAGACAACATCATAAAAAGTAGCAAATTTAAAGCATTGCTACAACATTAAGCCTTTTAGATATTTCTCAGCTAAATATTATTATCCCCATTTTATAGCCAGCATTATGGACATCCAAGAGCAGTGTCAATTTTGTTGATAAATGGTACATCAAATATGTGTATGGTTAAAAAATTTTTTGACACACGAATTCTTTTCTTATTATGGAAAGGCTGTGATAAAAAGGGGTACTGTACATAGGGCAATAGATTTATGCACCATGAATTCATAATGATTTCCCAGATGTTCATATTTAACTAGCAACCATTATGAAAGGAGCAAGGCTTTCAAAGGTTATCTTCCTGATTAACAGCTTTCACCATTCCTGGCTGGGTGATTTTATAGTCTGTCAGGGAAATTAACCATGTAGTCTCCTGATCATAGCTATCATGATATAGACAGAATATAATTTCATGCATTTTAATCATATTTTGAGATGAAAATCAGACATTATTTGATTTCACTTAATGATTTATGTACTGTTGTAGATATATTGACTTACCCAAAATATGAAGGGAAATGAACAGTTTGTCAAAGCTGGCATGTAGTTTTTAACACAAAAATATGGCCACAACATGAGATGAAACAGAACCACAACAGAACTACATGTCCTGTGATCAATTTTTCCTTTTTCATAATGCCATTGAGTATGTCAGTGTGTCAAATTTCCTGTTTAAGGAAAACATCTCTTTGAAACAAACTAACCCAGTAGTGAAGAGGGAAATACTAAATCATAGAATTCTGTCCAACTTTATAAGCAGGCTAAAAATTATAGAGGTTTCTCAGCAGTCCCAACAATGCAATATTGCTGTGAATGCATGTGCCTCCTTAAGCTTGAGTGGCTTATTATAATCAGACTAAATTCTCACACTATGTAAATCCATTATAGTTTATGACTTAAATCCATGAGAATTATAACTGAGAGAGCCTTACCCAATCAAAATCAAATTTAATTATATGTTCACATTATAATCTAGAGAACAGAGGTTTTCATTTAAAATCACCGTCTTCTCTTTGTTCTGAATGAGAAATGAAGAATCAGTTTTTCCCTCAGTCGTGACATACTTGCCAGGACATCTGAGTCTTCCACATGCCTCTAATGCATTACACTTAGGCTCTAACCCAGCCGTCTTCCCTCCTATATGCTCTAACCCTCTGTATTATTTTTTCCAGGACTGTGTATTAGCTTGTGAGGGCTGCTATAGCAAAATGCCAGAAACTGGATGACTTAAACAATGGAAATTTACTTTCTCCTAGTTCTGGAGACTACAGGTCCAAGATCGAGGCATCAGTAGGTTCTCCTGAAACTTTTTTCCTTGACTGTAGGCAGTCACCTTCTTTCCTTGTCCTCACATGGTCTTTCGTCTGTCTGCATGCATCTCTGGTATCTCTCTGTGTGTCCAAATTTCCTCCTTTTATAAGGACACCAGGCACATGGGGTTAGGGCCCCAACCTAATGACCTCATTTTACCTTAATCACCACTTTAAAGGCCTTTTCTCCATATAAAGTCACTTTTGTGGTCCTGGGAGCTAGGGCTTCATTGTATGAATTTGAAGGAGCACAGTTCTGCCCATACTACTGCGTATGTGTTGCTGTCATTCTCCCTGCTCCTTCCCCTTTTTATTTTCTTACCTTTTCCCTTTAACATTTATTAGCATCTACTTGTATGCCAGGTACTTGGCTAAAGGGTGAAGATACAATGATGAATGAATAAATAACAGTCTTTTCCTCCAGAGATCTGGAGGGGAAAGTAAGAAAATATTTAATTACATTACAGAAAGATAGTGTTCTGATCAGGGAGCACACAAGGCACTCTGAAAGGATAGACCATTCAAACCTGTCCTGGGGAATTAAGGAAAACCTTTACTGCAGAAGCAGTCTTTAGGTGAGTTTTGAATGACTAGTAGCAATCTGTCAGAAAAAAACCTGAAAGAATTCTGCACAAAGAAGCAATATGTATAGGAGCCCATAGGTGAGAAAGACACAGACACCTAGACGCTGCAAATAATTCAGTAGAATTTGAGTGAAGCGGTTGTGAGAGTTGAAACTGAGAAATCTCAGCGATAATATCCTCAACATATTCTGAAATTAATAGAAATAGGAGGGATCTGGTTTCCCTGGTGGTTCAGATGGTAAGAGTCACCCTGCAATGGTTTGATCCCTAAATTGAGAAAATACCCTGGAGAAGGGAATGGCAACCCACTCTAGTATTCTTGCCTGGAGAATCCCATGGTGAGAGGAGCCTGACAGGCTACGGTACATGGGGTCACAGAGTTGGACACGACTGAGCAACTAACACTTTCCCCTTCACTTCATAGGAGGCATGGATAGATATGTGATAAGGCAAGTGTATAATAAAATATTATTTATAGAATCTAGCTGGTGGACGTGTGAATGTTTTACTATAAAATTAAACTTGTGTTCATGTTTGAAACCCTTCACAGTAAAATACTTGGGAAAAATGATTGCTAGTAATCTTAAAGTCTATCCAGAGGGGAATGGCTTATCTCATGATAGTGCATCCATAACTTGGAACACTAGAGCTGTTTAAAAAAAGAAAAAGACAAATGTTTATGTACAGGCAGGAAAGACTCTCTCTCCAAGATATAATTATGAAGTGAAATAAGAAAGATGTCAAAGACTGCGTATATATACTGCCACTTGTGCATAGTATCTAAAAGGAATTGAAAAAAAATGGAAAAAAATACAACCTCTGTCAAAGGAACTTCATCTGGTGGGTGGAATAAAGGGAGATCTATTCTTTTATATATTTTGAATTTTGAGTCATGTGCATTTACTCTCTACTCAAAAGTAGAATTTAAAAACATAATAGATATTTTTGATATCTTACTTTATTTAATTCTTACTGTCATCCGGTAAGGTAGGTATTATTATCACTGTTTGCAAGTGAGAAAATTCATTTCTGAGAAGGTTAATAATCTGTCAAGGCCACACAACTAGTAAATGAAAAAGGCACAGCTGGGACCTGGGTCTGTCTCATGCCAAAGCCTTTGCCTTTTGCACGGCCAAGTAGCACAAGGAAGAAGTGCATTTCAAGCAGAAGAGACGGCCTGGGCAAAGGGCGTGAAAGTGGGAAGCGAAGTGCTCACTGGAGAACTGTGAGCAGTCCGCAGTAGCGGGAGTGCAGAATGCATTATGCAGAGGAGCGGGAGAGAACGAAAACGACAGGCAGAAGTGTGAACTCTATCTAACAGACATTTGGGAGCCATGGATGATGTTGGAGATGAGTTGCTTATTGACCGTGTATGGGGAAGAATAAAGAAGAGAAAAAAATGAGAATTGCAGACAACTGGCTAAATGACGAGCTTTAGTTACCCACACTGCTTTCCGAGCATTGGTCAAGAAATGGAATGGGAAATGTTTTGTGAACTGTGGAGCACTTTCATTATAAATGGTCATGTTTACATTCCATATGCACATATGAAGAAAACTCTGCTTATGTGTAATAAAAACCTCCCAAATAGAATTTTCACTGACAGTTTACTGCAGCTAGAATTATAGCAGAAGGGGACTTGTTGCTGACATAAAAGTATGCAAACATTTTTTTCTCTAAATCTCACCTTCCTTTAAAAAGAAGATAATAAGAGCTAATAAAAATCATCAGAGCTATTGAGGGATTACTATGTACAGGATTTTCCCAGCTTCTTTGTTATAATATTATATTAGAAATGTAAGAATAAATATTATAAACATGCTACTTAATATTATTATATAATTAAATAATGTAAATGTTATAAATAATAATTATTGTAAATGCTATTTAGAGACAAAATTTCCCTTGTATTTTGTACTATTTTCAGTTCAGTTCAGTTCAGTTCAGTTGCTCAGTCGTGTCCGACTCTTTGCAACCGCATGAATCACAGCACGCCAGGCCTCCCTGTCCATCACCAACTCCCGGAGGTCACTCAGACTCAACGTCGATCGAGTCAGTGATGCCATCCAGCCATCTCATCCTCGGTCGTCCCCTTCTCCTCCTGCCCCCAATCTCTCCCAGCATCAGAGTCATTTCCAGTGAGTCAACTCTTCACATGAGGTGGCCAAAGTACTGGAGTTTCAGCTTTAGCATCATTCCTTCCAAAGAAATCCCAGGGCTGATCTCCTTCAGAATGGACTGGTTGGATCTCCTTGTAGACCAAGGGACTCTCAAGAGTCTTCTCCAACACCATAGTTCAAAAGCATCAATTCTTCAGTGCTCAGCTTTCTTCACAGTCCAACTCTCACATCCATACATGACCACTGGAAAAACCATAGCCTTGACTAGATGGACCTTTGTTGGCAAAGTAATGTCTCTGCTTTTCAATATGCTATCTAGGTTGGTCATAACTTTTCTTAGTGCATGCTATAGTACTCACTTGAATTAACTTAAATAGTATGACTGATTTATAGTCAAGAATGACTTTGCCTTTTTATTTATAAAAGTAAAAAGTTGAAAATCATCTAAGTATCCATTGTAACAATTTGATTGAATAAGTCATTCTGTGTTTATATTATGAGGTATTATACATTCATTAAAAATATGATTTCAAAGAGTGTTTCCTAGCAAATGAAAAAATAGGAAGCAAAAGTTTTTCTACAGCATGACTATCAGTTTGTCAAGGACGTCCATGATCTCCAGGTTGCAAAATCCAGCTATTAATATCTGTCCTTGGCCTTCATCATACTTGACCTACCTGGGGTACTTGAGTGTTGATTACTATCACTCCCTCTTTCTTGAAATACTGTCTTCACTTGGCTTTCTAGACAACACTCCTTGTGTCTTTCTTTCTTCTCTTCATGCCCTCTGCTCATTTTCTCCGATCTCTATAACTCTAAATGTTGGAGCATCCAGGATTCAAACTAATGTCTGTCCCTTCTCCTCGACATCCGTTCTTCTTGTTCAGTTTCATGACTTTAAGTCCCAAATGAACATCTTCAGCGTGGGTCTCTCCCCCAGACCCAAGCCTACCTGGGAATTCTACCTGGTTGCCTGATAAGCACCTCAAACTTAACTCATCCAAGTAAACTTCTGATTTCTCCCACAGTTTTCCACATTTCAGAAAATAATACTGCCATCCAAGTCCAGTTGCTAAAGCCAAAAACTATGGTGTTATTCTTGAGTCTTTTCTTTCACACCCCACATCTTGATCACTCAGGAAGTGAGGGAGCTGCCACAATCACTCCAGGCCTATGTATCACTAAGAAATGATTCTCCTGAGAAGTGAGGGCCTAAGGGTCTCAGCACAGCTGAAGGCTAGGAATCCAGCACTGACTGGCCTGATAGCAAGGGCGATAATGCCCTACAGAATCCACATTTTTAGAATGGATAAATTTCTCTCTCACCCTAATCTGTATTCTTATGTTTCCTATTGTTTCCATTCAAAACCTCAGTTTTTCATCTGTAAAATGGGCATAATAATTGTATATACCTCATAGTCTTTTTATGTAGATAAGTGTGTATGTAGATTAAAGTTTTAAGTGTCTGCAAGGTACTAATGTATATAGTACTTGGCACAAGTTCTTAATAGCTACTAACTTGCTTACCTTTTACTTATTTTCTTCTCTGATGACCCAATATATCCTGTATATTGACAGAGATATTGTTACAATTTGATCACTATGGACTGAAGCATTTTAGAGGTAGGAGAAGTTTGGCAAAAGCTTTATTCTAAAGCTGCTTGTAATGTAAGTCAGTGGAAATTTTAACTGACGCTGTTAAGTACTTTCTTGCTAGCTTGAATAGCTGAAAAATTTTTAAAAGGTTTTCTTTTTCTGTGCTATTTTCTTGCCTGTTAATATCAGGATGGTTAGAATTATCTGCCCAAATGTTTTTGTTATAATTTTTAAATGTGGATTTTTCTATTACACCATGTAGTCACTTATTATCCCCAGTGTGCATTCAATTTATATACATACCATGGTATTCTACTGGGGAAAATACAGTTCTTCATCTAAAAGTCTGACATAAATTTGATATACTTTCATGAAGTATAAAATAATTGAGACTTCTAATCCTAAATTATTCTCTAAATATTCATTTATATTAAAAGCCTCAGTAGGCACATGTACTCCATAATGCTAATATCCTAGAGGATTACTTACATTGGCCATTTGGACATAGCTAGAAAGGAGTCTATGAAAAACTTATCAGCATGGAAATGGGGCTTGATAAGTCATCTTGGCAGAAACATTTCTAGATTGTTCCAGGCAGATGAATATCACTCTTGTGTTTTCAAAAATATTTGAGAAAGAGAGATTGGGTGACAAATTGTCATCTGTTTTGGTATTGCATAATTATAGCTATAAGGATATCCTTCCTTATAGGTGTTACTATTAATATTTAAGCCTCCTTGCATTTTTTATAGTTGTGTAGCTCACCTATGTAATAACATTTTTGCATTGCCTTTTGAGTTGTTCCCTAGTTTTTCATTTTTTTCAACCTATTTTTTAAACATTCAACTTAACCATTTTATGGCATTTTTGAAAAAAGCAATCAATCTTTTATGTATTTCATCTGAGTTCAAAACTGAGATTAGAACTGCTATTTTTCTTTTTTCTGCTTCCTTTTTCTCTCTTATTTTGCCTCATACTTTCTTTCTGCCATTCATTCTGTCATTCAGCAAATACTTTCCCAGTGTCTACCACACCAACCAGTATGCCAGGTGTTGAGAATGGAGTGAGGATCAAACCATATGTGGTCTATGTTCCCATAGATCTCACAGATAAAGCGGTTCTGTCCATCATTTAAGACAATGGGCAAAAATTGCCTGTGTTAGTTTGTCAAAGACTATGGTCATAAAAGTAATGATCATATAAATAGAGAAGAAAGTGGTGAGTCCCACCTGGTCACTCATTAGTGTTGTGACATTGAATTTTGAGGTACTGGAGTTGTTCTTCTGGAGGCCAAAAAAGAACCAGAGAGGAATTTAGTTCTGACATACGGGAGGAGAACACCACTGGGGCAGTCTTATAAGGGGTTTAAGAGCCACCCCCCTCCCCTGCAGACACAAAAAAGTGTCTTGCCAAAGGAAAAACAGTCATCCTAAAACTATTGCATTCTGAAACCCAGAGGGAAATGTTCAGTGCTTTTGAGAAAGGATGGAGGAGGGTGATAGTAAATCAGGAAATCAACAGTTATATTTAGGGATTAAGCTGAGAGTAGAAATATTTGACGTTATCCATGCCAGTGTTTCTTTAAATTTCTGCATAGTTTTCTTCTATATAAACATTGTCTCAAAGAGACATTCCTAGATGGGGTAGAATACTGGGAAAGCAGTAGAAGGGAATTATAGGAAACAGGCTTTGACCAACAGACACAGAGTTCCAAGCTGTGGTCTTTTAACGCCGTACCACTATGGTTGCTACAGCCACTACCATCACAACCACTACTATTATAGGTGTTACTATACAAGCTACTGAAGGGGAAGCACTAGTAGAGAACACTGTTTTTGTTGTTCAGTTGCTCAGTCATATTCTAATCTTTGTGACCCCATGGACTACAGCAAGACAGGCATCCCTGTCCTTCACCATCTCCCAGAGCTCGCTCAAAGTCATGTCCATTGAGTCGGTGATGCCATTTCATCCTCTGTCATCCCCTTCTTCTCTTGCCTTTAATTTTTCCCACCATAAGGGTCTTTTCTAATGAGTTGGCTCTACACATCAGGTGGCCAAAGTATTGAAGCTTCAGCTTCAGCATCAGTCCTTCCAATGAATATTCAGGATTGATTTCCTTTAGGATTGACTGATTTGATCTCCTTTCAGCCCAAAGACTCTCAAGAGTCTTCTCCAACACCACAACTCAAAGCATCAATTCTTTGACATTCAGCTTTCTTTATGGTCCAGATCTCACATCCATACATATGGCCATATGGCAAAACCATAGCTTTGACTAGATGGATCTTTGTTGTCAAAGTAATGTCTCTGCTTTTTAGTATGCTCTCTAGGTTTGTCATAGCTTTTCTTCTAAGGAGCATTCATCTTTTAATTTCATGGCTGCAGTCACCATCTGCAATGATTTTGAAGTCCAAGAAAATAAAGTCTGTCACTGTTTGCATTGTTTCCCCATCTATTCATCATGAAGTGATAGGACTGGATACCATGATCTTAATTTTCTGAATGTTGAGTTTTAAGCCAGCTTTACCACTCTCCTCTTTCACTTTCATCAAGAGGCTCTTTAGTTCTTCACTTTCTGACATCTGAGTGTGTCATCTGCGTATCTGAGGTTATTGATATTCTCCTGGCAATCTTGATTCCAGCTTGTGCTTCATCCAGCCCAGCATCTCACATGATGTACTCTGCATATGAGTTAAATAAAAAGGGTGACAAAATACAATCTTGACACACTTTCCTTTCCCTACTTAGAACCAGTCCACTGTTCCGTGTCTGGTTCTGTTACTTTCTTGACCTGCATACAGGTTTCACAGGAGGCAGGTAAGGTGGTATGGTATTCCCATCTCTCTAAGAATTTTCCACCATTTTTTATGATGCACACAGTCAAAGGATTTGGTGTAGTCAATGAGCAGAAGTAGATATTTTTCTGAAATTCTCTTGCTTTTTCTATGATCCTGTGGATGTTGGCAATTTGATCTCTGGTTCCTCTGCCTTTTCTAAATCCAGCTTGAATATCTGGAAGTTCTTGGTCCACATACTGTTGAAGCCTGGCTTGGAGAATTTTGAGCATTACTTTGCTAGCATGTGTGCAATTGTGTGGTAGTTTGAACGTTCTTTGGCATTGCCTTTCTTTGAGACTGGAATGAAAACTGACCTCTTCCAGTCCTGTGGCCACTGCTGACTTTTCCAAATTTGCTGGCATATTGAGTGCAGCACTTTCACAGCATCATCTTTTAGGATTTGAAATAGCTCAGCTGGAATTCCATCACCTCCACTTGCTTTGTTCGTAGTGATGCTTCCTAAGACCCATTTGACTTCGCACCCCAAGATGTCTGGCTCTAGGTGAATGATCACAACATTGTGGTTGTCTGGGTCATTAAGGTCTTTTTTGTATAGTTCTTCTGTGTATTCTTGCCACCTCTTCTTAATATCTTCTGCTTCTGTTAGGTCCATACAGTTTCTGTCCTTTATTATACCCATCTTTGCATGAAATATTCCCTTAGCATCTCTGATTTTCTTGAAGAGATTTCTAGTCTTTCTCATTCCATTGATCTCCTCTATTTCTTTGCATTGTTCACTTAAGAAGGCTTTCTTATCTCTCCTCGCTTTTCTTAGGAACTCTGCATTCAGATGGGTTTATCTTTCCTTTTCTCCTTTACCTTTAGCTTCTCTTCTTTTCTCAGCTATTTGCAAGGCTTCCTCAGACAACCATTTTGCCTTTTTGCATTTCTTTTTCTTGGGGATGGTTTTGATCACTGCCTCCTATACAGTGTTATGAACCTCCATTCATAGATCTTCAGGCATTCTATCTGTCATATTAAATCCCTTGAATCTATTTTTCACTTCCACTATATAATTGTAAGGGATTTGATTAGGTCATACCTGAATGGCCTAGTGGTTTTCTCTGCTTTCTTCAATTTAAGTCTGAATTTTGCAATAAGGAGTTCATGATTTGAGCCACCATCAGCTCTTAGTCTTGTTTTTTTGCTGACTGTATAGAGCTTCTCCATCTTTGGCTGCAAAGAATATAATCAATCTGATTTCTATATTGACCATCTGGTGATGTTGATGTGTAGAGTCGTCTTTTGACGTTGTTGAAAGAGGGTATTTGCTATGACCAGTGCATTCTCTTGGCAGAGAGAGAACTGTTAGCCTATGCCCTGCTTCATTTTATACTCCAAGGCCAGACTTGCCTGTTATTAGAGGTATCTCTTGACTTCCTACTTTTGCATTCCAGTCCCCTATAATGAAAAGGACATCTTCTTTGGGTGTTAGTTCTAGAAGGTCTTATGGATCTTCATAGAACTGTTCAACTTCAGCTTCTTTGGCATTAGTGGATGGGACATAGACTTGGATTACTGTAGTACTGAATGATTTGCCTGGAAACAAACAGAGATCATTCTGTCATTTTTTTGAGACTGCACCCAAGTACTGCATTTCAGACTCTTTTGTTGACTGTGATGGCTACTCCATTTCTTCTAAGGGATTCTTGCCCACAGTAGTAGATGTAATGAATTAAATTCACCCATTCCAGTACATTTTAGTTCACTGATTCCTAAAATGTCAATGTTCAGTCTTTCCATCTCCTGTTTGACCATTTCCAATTTACCCTGATTCATGGACCTAACATTCCAGGTTCCTGTGCAATATTGTCCTTTACAGCATCAGTCTTTACTTTCACTACCAGACACATCCACAACTGGGCGTTATTTCCAGTAGATAACATTAGGGTTGTATCAAATAATAAGTATCAAGAACAACAATCTACCGAATACTTAATATATGTCAGTTGTGGTTGGTTGGTTGTTGTTCAGTTGTTCAGTCGTGTCTGATTCTTTTGTCTGGGAAGTCCCATGGACAGAGGAGCCTGGCGGGCTACGGTTTTGGGGTCGTAAAGAGTCAGACACAACTGAGCGACTAAGCACACACATAAAAAAATATTATGTATAATCTTATGACAATAAACACAAAAGACAACCTGTCACAGTATGTACAAGGAGTCTGTTACAATCAAGGGATAAAAAAATGAAATAAAATGAGAAACAAGGAATGAATTAATGAATAAGTTGCTTAGTCATTAAGTTGTGTCCAACTCTTTGCAACCCCATGGACCGCAGCCTGCCAGGCTCTTGTGTCCGTGGAATTCTCCAGACAAAAATACTGGAGTGGGTTGCCATTTCCTTCTCTAGAGGATCGTCCTGACTCAAGTGTCACAACCGCACCTCCTGCATTGCAGGCATATCCTTTACCACTGAGCCACTGGGGAAACCCAATCATGAGATAAATATCCTCATTTACAGATGGGGAACTAAAGACATGAAAAACTGATGTGGTTTTCATTAGGGTGCACAGTTTGTAGGCGGTGGAGTTATTCAAACACATCTGTCTGTCTGCATAGGACACAGTCATAGCCACAAGGCTAAAAATTCTCTCTGGAGCCCTGTTTCACTTGACAACCTTCCCTTAAGAACCCTCAATTTCAAGCTATTCACTGATTGGAATTTGCTCTTTTCCCCAAGTCTGATGGATATGCAGCTGGCAACTGAAGACAGGATAAGAGACTTAATAATAAAAGGCTTCAAAATAGTTTTTCCTTATAGTATGGAGACCATTCAAGATTAAATTCAGATTTTCAAAGAATGGTAATTCACTTTGCAGCTGCAACTGCTATCCATTAACTAACTCCTCTCGCTATTGACTATTTATTCAATTTTAAGGTTGCAGAAATATCTAATAATCCTACAGTTATCAGTTGTACAGACATGAGATTTATGTATAATCACAGCTCAAAATCATGCCCGTGGATGTAATAAGTGGTTACATTCTTTTATCGGTGGATTTAGTTTCTTAGTGGCCGATAATTTTGAACTCTCAATGTGTGCTGCATTGAAATTAAATATTCATTATGATCTTTTAAAGTTTACATTGGAAAGTACTTCAAAAACTATCAGTACATCAAATTATAATGTATTGCTTCTCTTTTTAAAAATCTGATAGTGGTAATCCTTTGCGAATTTTGCTCTTTTCAATTCTTTCATCAGTGCAGATGTTAGCAGCTCACATGGGACAACTAAAAAATGCTTTCTCTTAAAAGCTATAGAAGAAAGTTAGCCATAAATCATATACTTTAAATATGGAGATAGCATCTTGCTATGGATAGTACAGTTTCTAAAGAACAGATTGCAAAATGAAAGGTTTAATACTTCTATTAACATAGCACTCACTTTATTGATTTGTTTGCAGTTGATTGGACCCCTTCTTTCAGGGATGTCTTTTAGGACTTACTGTTTTTTATTTTTTCAGTAGCTTTTTTTAAAGTTCCAGGAAAATATTTAAAGAAAATACTATGCTAATTTCTTGTGCGTATGTGTGTATGCATGTGCGAGAGAGAGAGAGGCAGTGTGGGGGTAGGGAGGAGAGAGAGATTGGGGCAGGTAGGCCCTCAGACTAACATTCACATTTAATTGCGTTTCATATTTCATCTCATAGCTCTTTGACTTGACTGATGGTTAACAGTAAACATGTATAATTATTCTTTCATGCAACTTGGCCATTGGCAGTGATTTTCATAGCAGTAATTTAACTGCTGAGGCTGCAAGTCAAGATTCATCAGTTTTATTAGGATGCTGAACCTTAAAAGCTTATGGTTGATGATGTTATTAACTCTCTCTGCATTTCCTCTGTAGTAAAGGGAAAAACTGGAAGTGCAGCACTTTTTAATATAGTCCACGTGTGGGTGGCTATAAAATACGGGGGTGAAACCTATGTCAGAGCTCAGCAAGTGACTAACCCTGTTATCTCACCTCTGCCACGTCAATTGCCAAGCATTTAATTGCTTCAGAATAATTTATTTCACTTTGCAAAAATGAATTTGTTCGATTGTTTTGTGGGTCGACTTCTGTTTTTGGTTTTTAGAATACTCATTTTTCTTACGGTTTCTAGATGTATTTTTGCATTTATTTTTGTCCATCTTATTGTGAAAATGTTCAAAATTGCAAAAAAAAGCTAAAAAATATCTCAATGACATCTCAATAGCTCAATATACATCAACTGTTAGCATTGTTTCAGGTTTATTTTCCCTTTCTATATAGATAATACCTGTTTATTTTTTATTTGTTTATTTTTGCCTGTTTTTATTTTTCCCGGATCATTTGAAATTAAGTTGACAAGTTGCAGACATCATAACTGGATGTTTTTTATTATTTTAAATTCAAGACCCAATTAAAATTCACTGTATTAGATTGTTACATCTCCTTAGCTTTAATCTAAAAGTTTCCTCCCACAATTCCTCCTAGACTACTCTTTTGTTATTTGTGACCTCGACTTCTTTGAAGATTTCAGGCCAGTAGAAAATTTGATTATCTGAATTTACCTCACTGTTTTTCCATTAGATTCAGGTTAAACCACTGGTTCTCTAGTTTTAACATGTTTCAGAATCATCTGGAGGGCTTATTAAACATAGACTGTTTGGCCTACTTCCAAAGTTCCTGATTCAGTAGGACCTATTTGCATGTCTAATGCTGATGCTAGTGCTGATGCTGCTGGTCTGGGGACCACACTTTGAGAACCACCAGGTTAAACATTTTTGACGTAGATGACATGTGTACTTCTTACTGTATCACATCAAAAGAGCAAGAAGGCAGCTTATTCCTCTGATGATCATAATCTGATCATTTGGTT
Source organism: Bos indicus x Bos taurus (assembly GCF_003369695.1). NCBI lineage: Eukaryota > Metazoa > Chordata > Mammalia > Artiodactyla > Bovidae > Bos > Bos indicus x Bos taurus. Next base: position 41,219,324 of record NC_040101.1, read on the forward strand.
GGTGAAGGTGGTGACTGTTAGATCTCTCCATTATAAAGGATCATTTTCGCCTTTGTACTTAGTTATTTATGGAATGACACTCTGTAAGTAAAAAGTAGGGCTTCTCTATTGGATCAATGGTAAAGAATCAGCCTGCCAAGCAGGAGACTTGGATTTGATCCCTGGGTTGGGAAGATCCCCTGGAGATGCAACTTCAACCCACTTCAATATTCTTGCCTGGAGGATCCCATGGACAGAAGAGCCTGGCGGGCTACAATTCATGGGGTCTCAAAGAGTCGGACATGACTGAGAGACTAAACAACAAAACTTTAGGTAATCTGTAGGAAGAAAATGTTAATTTCTGTTCCTTAATTGCATGGTTTTAGCATCCGGTGATAATCCTTGTCTGAATTGGTTATCATTATTCTATTATTCTTTAAAGAACATTTCCTTGTTGTCTGGCAAAAGATTTTCAAACCTCACGCTGTACTTTTTCTTCTCTAGACCTGTAATCAGCCATGTCTCTAAGGACAGTTGATTTCTTTTGATTGATTGAAATATTGTTTACAAGCCAATGTCTTGGTCCTGGGGGTATTTAATTACTCCTGGGATGTCATTGCTCCTACAACCTTTCAGAGGACAGACCTAAGATTTCATTTTTAAAGAAGTGTTGAGTTCAAATGCAACACCGGAGTTCTTCCTCATTTTCCTCCAGTCCCCATTGGTATCCATAGTCATCCACAGTGACAACTCTGATTCTCAAAAAAACTGTCAAAACATTTTTTAAAATTTAAGTACATCCATAAACAGGCTTCCCTTGTGGCTTAGCTGGTAAAGAATCCACCTGCAATGTGGGAAACCTGGGTTCGATCCCTGGGTTGGGAAGATCCCTTGAAGAAGGGAAAGACTACCCACTCCAGTATTCTGGCCTGGAGAATTCCATGGATTATATAGTCCATGGGGTCGCAAAGAGTCGGACACGACTGAGCGACTTCACCTTCACCTTCACCCACTCCAGTATTCTGGCCTGGAGAATTCCCTGGACTGCATAGTCCATGAGGTTCCAAAGAGTTGGACGTGACTGAGTGACTTTCACTTTCACATACATGAGTATTTGCTCATTTGCTCCAGTCCATACAAAGTAGATTCAGAATTACAGTAATAAGACTCCAACCAGTAATAATAAAACTACTAAGAAAATTAGTATCGTGTAGCCCTTCTGTGAGAGAGTTCTCAAACTTTACTGTATGTAAGAAACATCTACAGAGCTTGTTGTGCTAATAATAGCCAAGTAGAAGAAAGATACTCCTAGTTCAGTAACACCAAGATCATAATAGCTAACTTTTTTGAGTACTTATAAATTAGGGATCAGATCAGATCAGATCAGATCAGTCGCTCAGTCATGTCCGACTCTTTGCGACCCCATGAATCGCAGCACGCCAGGCCTCCCTGTCCATCACCAACTCCTGGAGTTCACTGAGACTCATGTCCATTGAGTCAGTGATGCCATCCAGCCATCTCATCCTCTGTCGTCCCCTTCTCCTCCTGCCCCCAATCCCTCCCAGCATCAAAGTCTTCCAATGAGTCAACTCTTCACATGAGGTGGCCAAAGTACTGGAGTTTCAGCTTTAGCATCATTCCTTCCAAAGAAATCCCAGGGCTGATCTCCTTCAGAATGGACTGGTTGGATCTCCTTGCAGTCCAAGGGACTCTCAAGAGTCTTCTCCAACACCACAGTTCAAAAGCATCAATTCTTTGGCGCTCAGCCTTCTTCACAGTCCAACTCTCACATCCATACATGACCAGAGGAAAAAACCATAGCCTTGACTAGATGGACCTTTGTTGGCAAGTAATGTCTCTGCTTTTGAATATGCTATCTAGGTTGATCATAACTTTCCTTCCAAGGAGTAAGCATCTTTTAATTTCATGGCTGCAGTCACCATCTGCAGTGATTTTGGAGCCCAGAAAAATAAAGTCTGACACTGTTTCCACTGTTTTCCCATCTATTTCCCATGAAGTGATGGGACTGGATGCCATGATCTTTGTTTTCTGAATGTTGAGCTTTAAGCCAACTTTTTCACTCTCCACTTTCACTTTCATCAAGAGGCTTTTGAATTCCTCTTCACTTTCTACCATAAGGGTGGTGTCATCTGCATATCTGAGGTTATTGATATTTCTCCTGGCAGTCGTGATTCCAGCTTGTGTTTCTTCCAGTCCAGCATTTCTCATGGTGTACTCTGCATATAAGTTAAATAAACAGGGTGACAATATACAGCCTTGACGTACTCCTTTTCCTATTTGGAACCAGTCTGTTGTTCCATGTCCAGTTCTTACTGTTGCTTCCTGACCTGCATACAAATTTCTCAAGAGGCAGGTCAGGTGGTCTGGTATTCCCATCTCTTTCAGAATTTTCCGCAGTTTATTGTGATCCACACAGTCAAAGGCTTTGGCATAGTCAATAAAGCAGAAATAGATGCTTTTCTGGAAGTCTCTTGCTTTTTCCATGATCCAGCGGATGTTGGCAATTTGATCTCTGGTTCCTCTGCCTTTTCTAAAACCAGCTTGAACATCAGGAAGTTCACGGTTCACATATTGCTGAAAAATTAGGTATAGTGTTTAGTATATATGTTTTGTTTGTGGTTTAGTCACTAAATCATGTCTGGCTCTTTGATACTCTATGGACTGTAGACTGCCAGGCTCCTCTGTCCATGGGATTTCCCAGGCAAGAATACTGGAGTGGGCTGCCATTTCCTTCTCCAGGATTTTCCTGACCCAGGGATCAAACCTAGGTCTTCTGCTTGACAGATTCTGTACCACTGAACCACCTAAGGAGACGATATAAGATGGATTTATATATACTCCTGAGTTTAGGCAATTATATCATTATATAGATAGCTGTTTATTTAGGGTAAGGGAAAGCAAATCTAATTCATGGACATGGTTATGCTTTTATTATCTATCTCCTACCACTACACTGCTTGTGAGTAATCTCTTCAAGGGATGAATAAACTCACAGGAATAATATTAACAGGCAAGCTAAACTTTTTGAAGAAGGGGCTAATTAAAAATGTGTCTTTGAATTAAGCACAAATGGTTGATTGTTATATTTCTCTCAATTTCAGAGAAACGACAACACTAAGTAGAATGATTTGCTTGCCTTAGTTTTTATCTGAAGTTTTGAAGAACTACGTTTATCCTGAATGAAATTAAATAATGATATGAAAGTTGAAGTAAAACTCTAAAAAATCCAGGTGACTGCAGAAATATTAACCTACTAGTGAATTTCTAAACAGTTATGCCCAAAGTTATTTCAAAGAAAATGTACTTCTAAGGAAATACAGACCTCCCAAGAGCAGATGAGTTCATTCAGCTCTGGAACATTGTGTGACATAACTGCTGGAATAAGTTGTATAATCTTCTTAATCACAGTGTTGCAAGTGAGGCATATGGCCCCACTTACTGTCTCCAGTGGAGTTAGCGTAGGAGATGATTCCTCTGGTGAAATAATTAATCAATGGCCTCCTGTTCAGACTACAACAGGAGCTAACCTATATATATATATGATGTCCCATTGGTCAAAATTTCACGTCCCATTGGTCAAAAGTTCAATTTGGTGCATCAACAGAAATGGCTTCTCAGAAAAACACTATTAAATTTATAACCATAAGCAGAGCTTTTCTCTCATCAAACCTTTACAAGTTCATCGTAAAGCATATTTATGATTATACATATTCATAATTCTTTTCCCATGCTTCTTCCTGCCAATAGGAGAATTTCTGAAAACTTGCGTATCTTATAAATATACGTAGAAAGTTAATACTCCCTTCTTCTATCTATTTGACACTTGTCTTTAGACTGCAGTACATCCTTCTTTCTTGTCTACTTCTTATATGTACTTCTTAAGATCTCAGCTGGAAAGGGGCTCCCTGAGGGCTTTGGGCATATGAGGACATACGTGCTAGATCACGTTTTTCAGTTTTTGTCTTTTATGACCTTGATAGGCTTGAAAAGTTGAAGCATTCTGACCAATTGTAATACAAAGCGTATCTTGATTTTGGTTTGTCTGATGTTTTCTCGTGATTAGATTCAGGTTTTACATTTGGGGGTTGGATGTGATGTTGTGTGCTTCTCAGAACATTACGTTTAGATGACACATGATATTGATTTATCCTGTCACTGATGATGCTACCTGGTGATGAGGATAGCATCTGTCCTCATCTCTATGGATAGATGGATGAGCATCTATCCTCGTCCAGCACCTATAATGTGAACTGGTGGTGATAACTTGGTTCATGTAATGTCTATTAGCTAGCTCCACTGTTAAGTTACTATTTTCTGTTCTGTAATTAATAAGCAGTTTGTAGGGAGATACTTTGAGACCATGTAAATATCCTGTTTCTTATCCAGTTTTCCACCCATGAGTCTTAGCATCCATCGATAATTCTTGCCTGAATCATATCCAAATAAGTTTATCCCCTTGACCAAGACTTTACTTTTTTCTCTCCTGAGAAACCTCATGAACATTATTTTATAACTTTACTCAAAATTTCTTCCCAAATCCTAGTTAGTTGGCTCCAAAAATCTTCCTATGGTATATTAAGGGACCAGGTGGTGTTGTGTCTCCTCCTCCTCACACCTTCCTTTGGACAGGTGTTGCTTCTCTCCCAGAGCTTTTACTGGCATAAGCCATCAGTTTGTTATATAAGATATTTCACATGACATTTCTGCTTTGTCCTAGTTTTTCTCCTGCCTGTTCCTGGATTTGGATTAAAAACTTTTTTTAAATGTCCACATCCTCAAATCTGTCTACTTCCTCTTCTCAAGTTTAGGCCTTTGACATCTTTCTTTGTAAAAGACTTTCCCATTATTAATTGTTGATTTAAATCCAGAGCTTTTATTCTCCACATCTGCCATTTTATTTATTATGTCCTTTTTGCATCTCTCCCATTTAACTTTGGAAAATAATCTTCATCAAGCCATTTAAAGTCCCTTTCAGTGTGGGCTTCTGGAATTTGAAGCCTACTTCTCTGTGGTTGTATCTTCTTTTGTCTTGAAACACTAAAACATGAAAATAAGCTCATTCTGTACTCTTCTTGTCTGCTTCCAGGAAACTGATTTGTGTCCTTTATCTGTATTATTGTTTGTTTGTTTGTTTTCCTTCAGCTTGTTTCTCCAATATTTTCAACAATTTCAGTTTGTCTTTCAAAACAACTTTGATTTCACTTTCTAAAATTAATTTACTTATTTCCCATTTACTTCATATTCTGTATGCTCCTCCAGCTTGGGTAGCTGCTAGCAATCCAGTTCATTCTCACTTGGACTCATTAGATAGCCCATGCATTTTCCTCTTTCCTTTCATTTTCATTTTGATATGTTTCCCCAAGGAAGCAATGCATTCAATTTTAGTTTCTCGATGTTTAGTGTACCTATTCTTTCCTCTCTTTTACACTTTGGCCATCTCCATAGCTATGTCTGTATTCCCATGAAAGTTCCATATAATTGCTCTCTTTAAAAAATGCCAGAGGGAGAGGGTGGGATGATTTGGGAGAATAGCATTGAAATATGTATAATATCATATATGAAACGAGTCGCCAGTCCAGATTCGATGCACGATACTGGATGCTTGGGGCTGGTGCACTGGGATGACCCAGAGGGATGGTATGGGTAGGGAGGAGGGAGGAGGGTTCAGGATGGGGAACACATGTATGCCTGTGGCAGATTCATTTCGATATATGGCAGAACCAATACAATATTGTAAAGTTTAAAAATAAAATTAAATTAAAAAAAAAAAGAAAGAAACAAAGACTTGCAGAACAACCAAAAAACAAAACAAAACAAAACGAAACAAAAAATGCCAGGTAAGTTGTAGTTCTTAAACTTGAAAACTTCCCTAACTACATGCCGCAAGGAAATGTTTTGTTTTGTTTCCCCCCACACTGCATGGCATGCAAAACTTCCCAGACCAGGGATTGAACCCATACCCCCTGCAGTGGGTGTGCAGGGTGTTAACCCCTGGCCCAGAGGGAAGTCCGGGAAATGCTCTCTTGAATTAGTTTTTTAAGATCCACTTCTTGATCTGTTTCGCATGTATTTGCCTATCCCAGCTTTAACTTTTCTCTTCCGTGAAATCAAGTGTTTTTTAAAAGGAATCCAGTTTGTTTGTGTTGTATGTGGCAAAGGAATGTGGCATTTGATCATAGAGAGCCTCTGAAATCTTTGAAATTGTAGCAGATTTTAGTGTACTTTTCTTGGAAGAGAGTTTTTGGTTTCATCAAATTCTTAAAAACATTCTATCTCCCTTTCTCAGGTTCTGGTTCAAGTTCATAGCCTCTAGTCAAAACGCCAAACAGGCTATTAAATCATCAAGCCATACAGTCTTCTTTCTCCTGTGCCATTCTCGAAGTGTGCACTGGGTTTAGCCTTTGCCAAGTTAATGAAATTCTAAATAGTTTTCTTGGAAGTTTTAGATCTTTTTCTCCTAATGTAATCCCTCCAAGGGAGCCCAGCTTTATAATATGAAAATCCTATCAATTCCTTAATTCCAGGGGTTTTAATTATGGCAATTAGTCCATACAATATAGTCCATAATCACTCTGTCCATTGGGCAACTGCTCTTCTGTTCTTTCATAGATAATTTCAAATAGTTTTCCCTTCAAAGTGTACTTCCAGGGTACCTCTCCCCTTCCAGAAGTTGCGTAAATGTTCACTGCCCTCTTCTTCTGTCCCCTTTGCCTTCTGCACCCCATATGGAAGGAAAAATAGACAAGTTAAAAATGGTTGCCTTCTTTCCCTTTTTGTCTTCTGCATCCCCCATCACAACTTTTTAAAACTGTTATCCTCTGTCCTGCTCCAATTTTTCAAATATACTCTTCCTTGCCTCCTTTCAAAATTCCCACTTGAAGAAGATAGTCATCAAAATCCCGAACCAAAAGAAAAAATGCTAAGGCACACCCCCTCATTTCCACTCCTGTTGCCCTTGATCTTAAATTCTTTTCTTAGTTAGGCTTTGCCCTAACTAAATCCAAGCCAAGTTTTCATATTGCCTCCCTTTTTCTTCCCATGTCTCCCCTTTTCTCTTCCCTACTCCTTCCTACATACTCCCTTCTACCCATACATCACCCTGTCTCATTTCCATTTCTACATTCTCTGCTTCCTCCCCAAATTTTTCTCCTTTCTCATCTCCCATTGATAGCCCCTTTGATTCCTTTTCTTTTTGTATGCTCCACTCACTTAAATGAAGACTGTGTATTTTGACACAATCTCTGTGAGAAGGTAAGAGCAAATGCATTATGTACTACATCTTCCATAATAACTGAAATTTGGAAAGTTTAACTTTCATGTCTAACGTAACCAGTTGTCATAAGATTTATAGACCAAAAGCTCCCTTGTCACACTCAGTTTATCTAATGATCCCCCCTCCTTCTTGGAACTAAAGATGAAGATAACAACTTGAAGCTATTAACTATTTTCTCAAGTTATACCAACCTCTGTGTGCATCTTTCCCAGAAAAGATAAATTTTATATTTTTGCAATAAGTAAAACATGCAATGACTGAAAAATCTCTACAAAATCTTTGGAATTTGTGCCAGATTATTGTCTAATATTACTTCTTAAAAACAGAGCAGGATGTTTTAGTATATTTAAAATTAGGTAGCGGGAATAGGATTGTATTAATATCTGTTGTAGAAAAGGTTATTTTAAAAAGTATAGAACACTTTCCTTAGTCAAAGCAGATGCTGAATTGGAGGTAAATCTCAATGTCTAACCTGCAAATATTAAGGGGAAAATGTGTCTAAATTTAGAAAAGACCCTACTGCTGGGAAAGATTGAAGGCAAAAGAAGAGGGAGGCAGAGGATGAGATGGTTGGATAGGCTCACTGACTCAGTGGACATGAACTTGGACAAACTCCAGGAGATAGTGAGGGATAGGGAGGCCTGGCGTGCTGCAGTCCATGGGGTTGCAAAAAGTCAGACAGGACTTAGGGACTGAACAACAAAGTGTCCAAATTTGTTCAGGCATAGAAAGAAACTAGTAACATCTGAATGTTGTTTATTTTTCCTTTGAGTATAGAAGATGAGGACAGAAGAGTACCTGTTTAGCTAGTGTCTTGAACTTCTGCTTTATGGTTTAATTTAAAAGAATCAAAAATTATGTCTGTCCTAGGAAAAAGTTCTTTACTGATTTTGATAGGGACCTATCAGAGTTGTCCTAAATTACACAGCTAGTAAAACAGCAGTACAAGGATGTGGGCAAATTTCTCCAGTCCCAGGTCTGATGCTCTTCTGATTGTTCCCACCATTATTGGTAATATTAGCCTTTGAAAGCAGTCCCTCTGTCAGGCTAGCTTGTTTTTTTTTTTTTAAGCAATGATTTTATTTATTTATTTTTTACTTTACAACGTTGTATTGGTTTTGCCATACATCAACATGAATCCGCCACGGGTGCACACGTGTTCCCCATCCTGAACCCCCCTCCCACCTCTCCCCTCCCCCCAATACCATCCCTCTGGGTCATCCCACTGCACCAGCTCTGAGCATCCTGTATCGTGCATCGAACCTAGACTGGCGATTCGTTTCACATATGATATACATATTTCAATGCCATTCTCCCAAATCATCCCACCCTCTCCCTCTCCCACAGAGTCCAAAAGACTGTTCTGTACATCTGTGTCTCTTTTGCTGTCTTGGATACAGGGTTATCGTTACCATCTTTCTAAATTCCATATACCTGTGTTAGTATAATGTATTGGTGTTTTTCTTTCTGGCTTACTTCACTCTGTATAATAGGCTCCAGTTTCATCCACCTCATTAGAACTGATTCAAATGTATTCTTTTTAATGGCTGAGTAATACTCCATTGTGTATATGCACCACAGCTTTCTTATCCATTCGTCTGCTGGTGGACATCTAGGTTGCTTCCATGTCCTGGCTATTATAAACAGTGCTGCCATGAACATTGGGGTACACGTGTCTCCTTCAGTTCTGGTTTCCTCAGTGTGTATGCCCAGCAGTGCGATTGCTGGGTCGCATGGCAGTTCTATTTCCAGTTTTTTAAGGAATCTCCATACTGTTCTCCATAGTGGCTATACTAGTTTACATTCCCACCAACAGTGTAAGAGGGTTCCCTTTGCTCCACACCCTCTCCAGCATTTATTGCTTGTAGACTTTTGGATCACAGTCATTCTGACTGGCATGAAATGGTACCTCATTGTGGTTTTGATTTGCATTTCTCTGATAACGAGTGAATGATCTCAAAAACGGCAGAATGATCTCTGTTCGTTTCCAAGGCAAACCATTCAATATCACAGTAATCCAAGTCTATGCCCCAACCAGTAACGCTGAAGAAGCTGAAGTTGAATGGTTCTATGAAGACCTACAAGACCTTTTAGCACTAACACCCAAAAAAGATGTCCTTTTCATTATAGAGGACTGGAATGCAAAAGTAGGAAGTCAAAAAACACCTGGAGTAACAGGCAAATTTGGCCTTGGAATATGGAATGAAGCAGGGCAAAGACTAATAGAGTTTTGCCAAGAAAATGCACTGGTCATAACAAACACCCTCTTCCAACAACACAAGAGAAGACTGTATACATGGACATCACCAGATGGTCAACACCAAAATCAGATTGATTATATTCTTTGCAGCCAAAGATGGAAAAGCTCTATACAGTCAGCAAAAACAAGACCAGGAGCTGACTGTGGCTCAGACCATGAACTCCTTATTGCCAAATTCAGACTTAAACTGAAGAAAGTAGGGAAAACCACTAGACCATTCAGGTATGACCTAAATCAAATCCCTTATGATTATACAATGGAAGTGAGAAATAGATTTAAGGGCCTAGATCTGATAGATGGAGTGCCTGATGAACTATGGAATGAGGTTCGTGACATTGTCCAGGAGACAGGGATCAAGACCATTCCCATAGAAAAGAAATGCAAAAAAGCAAAATGGCTGTCTGGGGAGGCCTTACAAATAGCTATGAAAAGAAGAGAAGCGAAAAGCAAAGGAGAAAAGGAAAGATATAAACATCTGAATGCAGAGTTCCAAAGAATAGCAAGAAGAGATAAGAAAGCCTTCTTCAGCGATCAATGCAAAGAAATAGAGGAAAACAACAGAATGGGAAAGACTAGAGATCTCTTCAAGAAAATCAGAGATACCAAGGGAACATTTCATGCAAAAATGAGCTCTATAAAGGACAGAAATGGTATGGACCTAACAGAAGCAGAAGATATTAAGAAGAGGTGGCAAGAATACACAGAAGAACTGTACAAAAAAGATCTTCACGACCCGGATAATCACGATGGTGTGATCACTGACCTAGAGCCAGACATCCTGGAATGTGAAGGCAAGTGGGCCTTAGAAAGCATCACTACGAACAAAGCGAGTGGAGGTGATGGAATTCCAGTTGAGCTATTCCAAATCCTGAAAGATGATGCTGTGAAAGTGCTGCACTCAATATGCCAGCAAATTTGGAAAACTCAGCAGTGGCCACAGGACTGGAAAAGGTCAGTTTTCATTCCAATCCCAAAGAAAGGCAATGCCAAAGAATGCTCAAACTACCACACAATTGCACTCATCTTGCACGCTAGTAAAGTAACGCTCAAAATTCTCCAAGCCAGGCTTCAGCAATATGTGAACTATGAACTTCCTGATGTTCAAGCTGGTTTTAGAAAAGGCAGGGGAACCAGAGATCAAATTGCCAACATCCGCTGGATCATGGAAAAAGCAAGAGAGTTCCAGAAAAGCATCTATTTCTGCTTTATTGACTATGCCAAAGCCTTTGACTGTGTGGATCACAATAAACTGTGAAAAATTCTTCAAGAGATGGGAATACCAGACCACCTAACCTGCCTCTTGAGAAATTTGTATGCAGGTCAGGAAGCAACAGTAAGAACTGGACATGGAACAACAGACTGGTTCCAAATAGGAAAAGGAGTACGTCAAGGCTGTATATTGTCACCCTGTTTATTTAACTTCTATGCAGAGTACATCATGAGAAACGCTGGGCTGGAAGAAGCACAAGCTGGAAAAAAGATTGCCAGGAGAAATATCAATAACCTCAGATATGCAGATGACACCACGCTTATGGCAGAAAGTGAAGAGGAACTCACAAGCCTCTTGATGAAAGTGAAAGTGGAGAGTGAAAAAGTTGGCTTAAAGCTCAACATTCAGAAAACGAAGATCATGGCATCCAGTCCCATCACGTCATGGCAAATAGATGGGGAAACAGTGGAAACAGTGGCAGACTTTATTTTTCTGGCTCCAAAATCACTGCAGATGGTGATTAATTTCGTGGTGATTGCAGCCATGAAATTAAAAGACGCTTACTCCTTGGAAGGAAAGTTATGACCAACCTAGATAGCATATTCAAAAGCAGAGACATTACTTTGCCAACAAAGGTTCGTCTAGTCAAGGCTATGGTTTTTCCTGTGGTCATGTACGGATGTGAGAGTTGGACTGTGAAGAAGGCTGAGTGCCGAAGAACTGATGCTTTTGAACAGTGGTGTTGGAGAAGACTCTTGAGAGTCCCTTGGACTGCAAGGAGATCCAACCAGTCCATTCTGAAGGAGATCAGCCCTGGGACTTCTTTGGAAGGAATGATGCTAAAGCTGAAACTCCAGTACTTTGGCCACCTCATGCGAAGAGTTGACTCATTGGAAAAGACTCTGATGCTGGGAGGGATTGTGGGCAGGAGGAGAAGGGGACGACAGGATGAGATGGCTGGATGGCATCAATGACTCGATGGACGTGAGTCTGGGTGAACTCCGGGAGTTGGTGATGGACAGGGAGGCCTGGCATGCTGCGAGTCATGGGATCGCAAAGAGTCGGACACGACTGACTTACTGATATGATCTGATAACGAGTGATGTTGAGCATCTTTTCATGTGTTTGTTAGCCATCTGTATGTCTTCTTTGGAGAAATGTCTGTTTAGTTCTTTGTGGCACCACTCATGTTCAGAAATACTTCATACATAAAATTTCTGAATGATCTTGGGCCATCTTAAAAACAATGCAGTGAATATTTTTGAAAAGTTAAGTAGAACTTCAAATAAATATTTTAATGAAATGCAAAGGAAATAATAAATGAGATTCCATTAACTTATAGAGTCTTATTTAATTTTAGTCACTCCTGTTTAAATTCTTTATTTATCCTTGCATCCTTCACTGGCCCAAAACAAAGACTGTGTACCACATAACTGAGGAAAATGTTTTGTTGGGTGGATGCATGCGTGCATGCTCTGTAGCTCAGTCGTGTCCAACTCTTTGCAACCCCATGGTCTGTAGCCCACCAGGCTCCTCTGTCCATGGGATTATCCAGGCAAGAATACTGGAGTGGATGTCCATTTCCTTCTCCAGGGGATCTTCCTGATCCAAGGATCGAACCTGCTTCTCCTGCATCTCCTGCATTGGCAGGCAGACTTTACCACTGAGGCACCTGGGAAGACTGTTGGATGGATAAATGAACAAATATTCCATTTGTATGCTGATTATTAAGAAAGTAAAAGCTACTAAGCTTTTTTCCATATTTTTACTTTTTTTAATAAACAGTCTTTAACATTTGCCTTATAACTTCCTACTATGGAAATTTCTCCACACTAACGCTGATTGCTGTTCAAAATCTGAACATTCCCAACTCCTGCTTTCCTTGTTCCTTTCAAAAAGCTGTTACTGTCAATGCATGTATTTTAACAGAATCCATATGTTCCTTTTTTCTTCTGCCTGACTTTTGTGTGTGTGTCTACTATGCATATCAGGGGAGGCTCTTGACATTCATTTTATACTGTAATGACAAAGTATGATCGGTGTCATTTTAGTTTAATTTCAGAATCAGAGGTCAAGGCATTGTCATCTGAATGTCTAAAAATTTTCCATCTTGCTTGTGCTCTGTTAGTGTTAAGAATTGTTTAGTAATATTTTTATAACCCAGTTGCCAACAGTGGTAAGAAGCAGTGATAATTGTTCACGAAAAATACAATTTGGAATGCCTTCACCTCCTCCATTACACCTAAGGAGGCAATCAGGATATTGAAATTTGTGCCTTTCAAGTTGTCCCAGTTATAACAAAAAGAGAGAGCAGAAAACGGGTCAGGGTAAAGAGAGAAAGAAATAAGGGAAATCATTATCCTATAATTTTTTTAAAAGACCTCAATTCATAGTGATAACCCTGAAATAATATAATATGGTGGTCTTGAGCTGGTTTGTAAGTGATGAGAACAGATAGAACACATTGTTTAGAAACTAAAGAAATGTTCAGGGGAAAAGACACTTAAAACCTTAGAAATTAGAAAGAGATCTAGGGGAAAATAATTTGCTGAGTATTAAAAAAAAACACACAGAATAACTGATACCATGTTGTAGCTATTTGTTGACTAATAACTCATGCTCAACTTATGCACTTCCCTCTGTTCCTATATATAGTTTCTGTTGACATCAAAAGATATTCTACATAATATGGGGGAAAACAAGATCATAATCCACTTAAGCCTCTATTAAATATCCATTTACTACATTTCTTATCTAATTTGCCAGAATATCATAATATATATCATTGGTGAAAAATTATAATAAATGTACCTCCCATTAAATACCATTTATTATCTCTCCCAACTAAACATCAAATTATTATAGTGGTCAATTTAAAGCTGGCTGGCAAATAAATCACATGTCAAGACCAGAAATGACATGTGTTGGTGAGATAGTAAAAAAAAGGGTCCATTACATTGATTTAATTTCTTACATAGCAGAAAAAGTTGACTAATGTAAAATGTCAGTTGTAAGTAACACTTGTCCATGAACATTTTGAGTTACGAAATATATTTAGTTTCATAGTTTTATTCACTTTCGAAATTTAAAAATTTTAAACTCAGAACTTTATCCAGGGAGAAAAGGGGACTGCTCTAAACACCAGGAAATATGAGAAAATATGCTTTTAAGTTTGGTCGTTCTCCTCCTTTCAGGAACCATCTTCAAATAGTCTTTTAGTAAACATTTGGGGATGATGAGATTCAAAAAGATAAGGTAACTGCGCACACACAAAACGGGGGAAAACAAAGCAAGTTAGTAGTTTACATTTTACTCCTATAAATACATTAGCAGCTCACATGCCATTTCCCAGCACTACCCCTAACAGCCACATCCTGGACTGTTTTTTTTTTTTTTTTTTTAATATCTCTTAAAAGGAGTAGATGCTACCTCAAACATTACTTTCTAAAATGAAGCAGAGCCTCTTTTCCCAGAGTATATCTTAGGAAATGGTCTGCAGGCTGGAGGGTGATGAACTAGGAATCAGGGTCCTGATAAAATAAGATTGGGAGGTTCTCACATAGTCTCTTTTTCTCTGGACACACATGATGCATGTTTATATATGAAAAATTCTGTGTGGCGAATTATTTAACATTATTTATCCCAACTCCTGTCAAACCTACTTTTTTTTTTTTTTTTTTTTAACCGTTTTAACTTTCTATTTTATTTTACCTTACTTTGAAAAGTTTCTTTTACTCTAATATGCTTTGACATCTCTAAGAACTAGCATCCTCACTTCAGGAAACACTGGATTAGCCTTCATCATCATAGTCCTTCATTACTTTCTTGTCATATCATCACTACGTCTTCAAGATCTGCAGTGCTCTCAGTGATAAACGTAAATGAGTAATTAATGTTCCTTTTCCTACCACATATTCCACAGATACACAGGGCTATCAATAGTACTCCCAGCACTGTTTGAATGTGATGAGGAAATATTAATAAATGAATAGTTGGTTAATAAAAAATTGTGTGGATACCTTTAATACAGTTTTGAAATATAGGCCGGAGTTTTAAATAGGCTTTCTGGGAATAGTTAGCTCATGTGTATTCAATGGAAACTGACAGAATCCATTTCAGTCCATTTTTGAGGTTCACAATAAAAAAAAATATTTCTAAAAAGGTTTTGAAATGCCTCTGGGTTTTGGTTGTTTTTTCCCCTCATATTTTAGGTTTTACTCTGTTACAAATCTTAGGTGGCTTGTATGCTGTGGCGTAATCATGTAACCTTAGTCACTTCATGAAATTTTATACGAAAGACAAAAATTTAAATTTTGAAAATCTCAGTTTTTTCAATTTAACGGACCATAGGCATGAGTTCACCAAACTCTTCCACTTGACTGAAAAACTGCGGCAATACAGGCACTGCCCCAAACACTCACTGGCTAATTGCAGCTCTGTCTAGCTCTGCGCTTCTTGACAGCATTTCTGGTTGTTAACCTAAAAGTGTCATCATTTAGTTCCACGGTCTCCTAACACAATGGCAATGCCCTGAATACGTTTTGTCTCCATCTTTGAATATTCCCTTGGAAATCTTTGCTTTTGATATTCTCCAAATTGGGAATGTGTTAAAACTGGATTAGTCTTCCCTTTAACGCAATAATCGGTGGTTCTAATTCTCAGTGCCCAAAGAATGTGAAAGTCATTCAGTTGTGTCTGACTCTTTGCCACCCCATGGACTATACAGTCCATGGAATTCTCCAGGCCAGAATACTGGAGCGGGTAGCTGTTCCCTTTTCCAGGCTATCTTCCCAATCCAGAAATCGAACCCATGTTTCCCTCATTGCAGGCAGATTCTTTACCATCTGAAACACCAGGGACACCCAAAGAATAGAAAACCAACCCTAAACAATCTGAAATTAGGCAAAAGAAATCCAGGATACTCACATGATTGCAAAAAAGGTATTATTGGTTTAAGTAAAATACATTAACTCCCTGGGGAGAAAAAAATCTGTTTTAGGTAAGAAGAGATTGTTGTTTTGATGCTCATTTGTACAACCTTAGAATACTGAGAATCTGAAAAGCCTGTGCATCAAAATAAAGTTTAAAATATAAATATTTGTCATATTTTTAAGTAGATTGTTACTATACCTTTCAATATATAAAGTTACTTTTAGGAGAGCTAGAACACATATTCCTGGAAAATGCACTTTTATATTTGCTAACAATAAACAGGATTCTTGATTTTTTTAAAAAAATAGCTTTCTGTATTATCTGGTCTTACTTAGTAATTTATTGTCATAGGTGTGGCTAATGTTTACTTTGTGTGCACACAGTTCTTTTATATAAAGCTTATTGAAGCTCCAACTCATATACTTAAGGAGTTTATAGATGAGAAAATATTTTGGTTGAAAATTATGCAATAGAGAGTTAGCTACAATTAAAGTAACTGCTGAAGAATTGATGCTTTTGAACTGTGGTGTTGGAGAAGACTCTTGAGAGTCCCTTGCACTGCAAGGAGATCCAACCAGTCCATTCTAAAGGAGACCAGTCCTGGGTGTTCATTGGAAGGACTGATGTTGAAGCTGAAACTCCAGTACTTTGGCCACCTCATGCGAAGAGTTGACTCATTGGAAAAGACTCTGATGTGATGCTGGGAGGAATTGGGGGCAGGAGGAGAAGGGGATGACAGAGGATGAGATGGCTGGATGGCATCACTGATTCCTTGGACTTGAGTTTGAGTGAACTCTGGGAGATGGTGATGGACAGGGACGCCTGGCGGGCTGCAATTCATGGGGTCACAAAGAGTCAGACATGACTGAGCGACAGACTGAATTGAAAGTAACTGCATATTACATTCAAGTTTTAAAATTAACCTTGGACTATTTGATATTTAATAATCTTAAAGATCCCATTTTAGAGAATTATCTTGAGGCACTGAAATAATTTCACTAATTCAGTTTCTAAAGGTAAACGTTTTGCTTCAGCATGCTCCAAAATCAGCTTGAATTGAGTCTTTTGGATGACTATTAAGAGCACAAATTGAAATCAGCATTTTACAACATAGTTTTTCCCTATAAAATTTAGCCAAAAATCCATACAGAAAGTTTAGTTTTATAAGTCTTAAGAAACTTTTCATGTTATTCTAAGAAATATTCCAATAGAACTGGTCCCTGTAGCCCATACAGTGGGCAGCCTGCTGTCAATATCTCACCTCTCAGTTCAGTTCAGTTGCTCAGTTGTGTCCGACTCATTGCAACCCCATGAATCGCAGCAGGCCAGACCTCCTTGTCCATCACTAACTCCCAGAATTTACCCAAACTCATGTCCATCGAGTTGGTGATGCCACCCAGCCATCTCATCCTCTGTCGTCCCCTTCTCCTCCTGCCCCCAATCCCTCCCAGCATCATATCAGAGTCTTTTCCAATGAGTCAACTCTTCACATGAGGTGGCCAAAGTACTGGAGTTTCAGCTTTAGCATCATTCCTTCCAAAGAACACCCAGGGCTGGTCTCCTTTAGAATGGACTGATTTCATCTCCTTGCAGTCCAAGGGACTCTCAAGAGTCTTCTCCAACACCACAGTTCAAAAGCATCAGTTCTTCAGCACTCAGCTTTCTTTATAGTCCAACTCTCACATCCATACATGACCACTGGAAAAACCATAGCCTTGACTAGACGGACCTTTGTTGGCAAAGTAACGTCTCTGCTTTTCAATATGCTGTCTAAGTTGGTCATAACTTTCCTTCCAAGGAGTAAGTGTCTTTTCATTTCATGGCTGCAATCACATCCGCTGTGATTTTGGAGCCCCCCAAAATAAGTCTGACATTGTTTCCATTGTTTCCCCATCTATTTCCTATGAAGTGATGGGACCAGATGCCATGATCTTAGTTTTCTGAATGTTGAGCTTTAAGCTAACTTTTTCACTCTCCTCTTTCACTTTCATCAAGAGGCTTTTTAGTTCCTCTTCACTTTCTGCCATAAGGATGGTGTCATCTGCATATCTGAGGTCATTGATATTTCTCCCGGCAATCTTGATTCCAGCTTGTGCTTCTTCCAGCCCTGCGTTTCTCATAATGTACTCTGCATATCAGTTAAATAAGCGGGGTGACAATATACAGCCTTGATGTACTCCTTTTCTTATTTGGAACCAGTCTGTTGTTCCATGTCCAGTTGTAACTGTTGCTTCCTAACCTGCATACAGGTTTCTCAAGAGGCAGGTCAGGTGGTCTGGTATTCCCATCTCTTTCAGAATTTTCCACAGTTCATTGTGATCCACACAGTCAAAGGCTTTGGCATAGTCAATAAGGCAGAAATAGATGTCTTTCTGGAACTCTCTTGCTTTTTTGATGATCCAGCGGATGTTGGCAATTTGATCTCTGGTTCCTCTGCCTTTTCTAAAACCAGCTTGACATCTGCAATTTCACAGTTCAGATATTACTGAAGCCTGGCTTGGAGAATTTTGAGCATTACTTTACTAGCGTGTGAGATGAGTGCAATTGTGCAGTAGCTTGAGCAGTCTTTGGCATTGCCTTTCTTTGGGATTGGAATGAAAACTGACCTCTTCCAGTCCTGTGGCCACTGCTGAGTTTTCCAAATTTGCTGGCATATTGAGTACAGCACTTTCACAACATCATCTTTCAGGATTTGAAATAGCTCAACTGGGATTCCATCACCTTCACTAGCTTTGTTTGTAGTGATGCTTTCTAAGGCCCACTTGCCTTCACATTCCAGGATGTCTGGCTCTAGGTGAGTGATCACATCATCATGGTTATCTGGGTCATGAAGATCTTTTTTGTATATTTCTTCTGTGTATTCTTGCCACCTCTCTTAATGTCTTCTGCTTCTGTTAGGTCCATACCATTTCTGTCCTTTATCAAGCCCATCTTTGCATGAAATGTTCCCTTGGTATCTCTGATTTTCTTGAAGAGGTCTCTAATCTTTCCTATTCTGTTGTTTTCTTCTATTTCTTTGCATTGATGGCTGAGGAAGGCTTTCTTATTTCTTCTCGCTATTCTTTGGAACTCTGCATTCAAATGGGAATATCTTTCCTTTTGTCCTTTGCTTTTCGCTTCTCTTCTTTTCACAGCTATTTGTAAAGCCGCCTCAGACAGCCGTTTTGCTTTTTTGCATTTCTTTTCCATGGGGATGGTCTTGATCCCTGTCTCCTGTACAGTGTCACAAACCTCTGTCCATAGTTCATCAGGCACTCCATCTATCAGATCTAGTCCCTTAAATCTATTTCTCACTTCCACTGTATAATCATAAGGGATTTGATTTAGGTCGTACCTGAATGGTCTAGTGGTTTTCCCTACTTTCTTCAATTTAAGTCTGAATTTGGCAATAAGGAGTTCATGATCTGAGTAACAAGTCAGCTCCTGGTCTTGTTTTTGCTGACTGTATAGCGCTTCATAGAGCTTCTCCATCTTTGGCTACAAAGAATATAATCAATCTGATTTTGGTATTGACCATCTGGTGATGTCCATGTGTAGTGTCTTCTCTTTTGTTATTGGAAGAGGGTGTTTGCTATGACCAGTGTGTTCTCTTGGCAAAACTCTATTAGCCTTTGCCCTGCTTCATTCCGTACACCAAGGCCAAATTTGCCTGTTACCCCAGGTGTTTCTTGACTTCCTACTTTTGCATTCCAGTCCCCTGTAATGAAAAGGACATCTTTTTTGGGTGTTAGTTCTAGAAGGTCTTGTAGGTCTTCATAGAACCATTCAACTCCAGTTTCTCCAGCGTTACTGGTTGGGGCATAGACTTGGATTATTGTGATATTGAATGGTTTGCCTTGGAAACAAACAGAGATCATTCTGTCGATTTTGAGATTGCATCCAAGTACTGCATTTCAGACTTTTGTTGACCATGATGGCTACTTCATTTCTTCTAAGGGATTCCTGCCCACAGTAGTAGATATAATGGTCATCTGAGTTAAATTCACCCTTTCCAGTCCATCTTAGTTCATTGATTCCTGGAATGTCAACATTCACTCTTGCCATCTCCTGTTTGACCACTTCCAATTTGCCTTGATTCATGGACCTAACATTTCAGGTTCCTATGCAGTGTTTTTACATACATAGCATCGGACCTTGCTTCTATCACCAGTCACATCTCAATATAGAAAATCAGTAATTCATAAGAGTTTATAGTTCAATCAAGGCCAGACTTTTGAATTTCCTTTCTTGTCTCACAAGAAATTACAGCATGAATACTTTAATGTAAAAGAAACTAAAATACAAATTGGTGGTCTTAAAATCTCAGATGATGAACTGAGCCTTACAGATCTAACAGACATGACTGCTTGGATGCACTGATGTGGTCCTGTCTGCAAGAGGTATCTATTCTTGTGAGAAAATGAGGGACTCAAATTGATGAGGTCCTTGTTATTAAGTTCCAATTTAAATCACTTTGGTAACCATAAGCTCCACATCCATTTTGGTTTTCTACTTGTTTACACAAAGGGAATGGATTCAAAGGACTCGTGTCCTAGAATTATACTGGCTGCACCACACGGAGCTATGGTTTTGACGTTCTTGTTCCCAATGTATTGCAGGATCCGAGAACCTGGGTACCATGGTGATAAAGTACCATTGAAATACATAGGTAATCAGTCAGTGTACTGGAGGATTGATTTCTTTCTTACTTTTTCTGAACAGACAAAAGCAGTCTCCTTAGTGGCAATGGGAGTAAGAGGACACTTAGCATTTAAGTTATGAGAAGAGCAATGATAAAAGCAAAGATGCAATTTAATTAATAACTTCACCTGGGCAGTGGCTAGCTCCAGGGAACTGAAAGTATCTGAAACCCTAATTGACCTCTCCATAAAGAACATAGGCCTCTGTTTTCCCGTTTTTAAATTGGAAGATATTGAAAAGGCAAATCATTTGCTATCAAGATGATTATAGTCCATATTGGAATTGTGACTAGGACTTGGAATTCTTGGACTTCAAGGCAAGACCTCTGTGTACATTATGTCTTATTGTGGATAATAATCCTCACTTTAACCATCTGTCTATCCTGAAGAGCACATCACATTTTAGAAGAGTCCATGTCTGAACTGACTACAAAGAATTTTTTTTGAAAAGTCTTGTAAATATTCAAATGCATACACTTTATTTTAAATGTTGGCAACCCTACCATGTACAAGTATGACCCGAATTCCTCCCTTAAGTGTTTTAGTTGAAACCAAACTACTTCACTTTCTGCTTAGCACACTCATGGCTGTGACTATAGTCACAGAAAATTTGGCTTCTGGTACTTTTGTTCTCTCAGGCATCAACCTCTCTTTCTTCACATTTATTTCCTTTTTCATTCCACTTTCTCATATTTTGAAATTGTATTTTCTCTAATTTATTCATTGGTCTTTACAGCTATCTCTGAAGTTTTGAACAAGTGACACGTGGTTATTTTTTCCTTAAAATTTATTGTATGTATTTGACATACAGTAAGCTGTACATATTTCAAGTGGGCAGTCTGATAAATTTTATAGGTACAAATTTTTTATACAAAACCACTTACCATAGTGAGTATATCTGTAATTCCCCCAAATTTCCACATGATTCTGTATAATCCATTCCTCCACTCATTCTTCAGCCCTTACTTTCCTAGGCAACTGCTGATCTGCTTCGTGTCTCTGTAGATACATTTGCCTTTTCCAGAACTTTACATAAATGGAATCACACAGTCTGTCCTCTTTTTGTCTTACTTTTTTACTCGGAATGATTATTTTGAAAGTCATCCTGTTTATTGCAGGTATCAGTAGTTCATTCCTCTTTAATGATGATTAGAATTCTACGTATGGGTATATAACAGTGTGTTTGTTCATTCATCTGTTGATAGATGTTTGGGTTGTTTCCAGTTTGGTTGTTTCCAAGCTGTGTGTGTGAGTCTTTGTATGAATATGAGTTTCCCTTTCTCTTGGATAAATACCTGGGAGTTAAATGAGTTGATCATATATGAAGTACATGCTTAATTTTTTAAGAAACTGTCTAATCATTTTCTAAATTATTATATCATTTTCATTTCCACCAGCAATGTATGGGACTTTTCAGTTCTTCCAACTTCCCTCTACCGTCCTGTCAACTCATAGTATAGTCTTTTTTCATTTTAGCCATTCTAATAGATGTGTATCTCATTGTGATTTTAATTTACATTTGCCTAATGACTAATAATGTAGGGCATGTTTTCATGTGCTTTTTTGCCATCTGTGTATCTTCTTTGACAAAATGTCTACTCAAATCTTTTGTGCACTTTTTTATTTGATTGCTGCTTCTCTTATTTTTGAGTCTTGGAAGCTCTCTATATATTTTAGATTCAAGTCTTTCATTAAATATGTACTTTGGCGATATTTATTCTCAACCTCTGGCTCTTTCCTTTCCTTAACAGTATCTTTTGAAGAGTAGAAGATTTTTAATTTTGAAGGGGGGGGAACTTGTGATTCTGTTATTTTGTAATCATATATTTGATGTCACAAAGATTTTTCTCAAACTTCAAGAAATGTTATAGATTTTTAGGCCTATGGTACACTCTGAGTTAATTCTTATATCTAGTATAATGTATGGAACAAAGTTCATATTGTACATACAGATATCTAATTGTTCCGGAAGAGCTTATTAAAAACACTATTTTTTCTCCACTGAGCCTTTGCACCTTTGTCAAAAATCAATTGTCTATGTATGTGTGGGTCAACTTCTGGACCCTCTGTTCTATTCCATTAACCTAATTGTCTGTCTGTACACCAGTGTCACACTGTCTTCATTTCTACAGCCTTATAATAAATCTTGAAACCAGGTAATGTTCCCTCTCCAGATTTGTTCTTCCTTTTTGAAGTTGTTTTTTCAATTCTGTGTTTTTTGCATTTCCATATAAATTTTAGAATCAGCTTTTCAATTTATTAAAAAAAAAATTGTGTGAGTTACATGTACTGAAACCACAAAATATTGCTGAGAGAAATTAAAGACCTGAATACATACATTTCAACTGGTCATTTAAAAAATTCATCATGCTTTATTTACCCAGTGATTTTTTTTTTCTTCCTCTCGGCTTGTAGTCCAGCTTCAAAGAAATTAGATGTAATTCAAAGGTGTGCTATGCTGTTTGTCTCTCCCTTCAGTTACTAATGAAAAAATGATTGATGGAAAGTTTAGAAAAGGAGTGTTTATAAATAAATTATTCATGGAATCATTAGCTGTTCTATGTATTGTCTAGGCACTTTGTTCTTTCTCTTTGTCAATTTTTTTTGTCTACTTCTGGGACTTTCACTTCTCATTAGTGTCTTCTGGGGTAGATGGGGTAGAAAGAAGAAATGAGACTAAACTGATAATTTATTTTTTGCCTGTTATTAAAAGCCTTTTTGAAAAAGGGGATTGAATGCTGTGTTTAGGGATTTCACTATCTTTCCTGTCCCTGTTCTGTGCCCCACATTTCCACAGATGAGCGATGATTAGCAATAATAGGAAAGTACAAATATGCACATTTAAATATCAAATGCTGCTTTCTAAATTTGTTAATGTGTTTTATCAGTGAATACTCACAACATATGTGAAGTACATTTCTCAAGAGGGAAACCTATCTTTTTGAAGAAGATTTTTCATTATAATAAAGATTTAAAATTTTGAAATTTGTTAAATGATCTAATAGACTTCACTTGATAGCTGTTGAGATTAAAACAAGCTATTACTGAGAACCCTCATAAACTTTTATGTTATTCATACTTAGGATAAATAGTTCTTAAGAAAATTTGCTTTTAGTTCACATTGTATAAGAGAGTTGATGGGTATTTTCCCAAGATGTACTTTTCAGAATTGCGTGGTATAATAAATTGAATATTATTCATACGAGAATCTTCAAGAAGATATAATTAAAGCTATGTTACTCTTTTTTTACTTTTATTTTTTAAATTGAAGTATAGTTGATTTCCAATGTTGTGCTAATTTCTGATATAGAGCAAAGTGACTCAGTTTTACACATACATACATTCTTTTTTAAATATTCTTTTCCATTATAGTTATATGTGGAATCTAAAATATGGCACAAATGAACATACCTACAAAACAGAAACAGACCCACAGACACAGAGAACAGACATGTGGCTGCCCAGAGGAATGGAGAGGAAGAAGAGGGATGGACTGAGAGTTTGGGGTTAGTATACACAAACAAAACTCTGTTACTCTTGATAAGAAAAAGAAGACGTACTGTGATAACAGTATCCTAATTGTCTTTATTATAGTCACTTAAGTGTTAATTTGCAAAATGAGGTGACCTGCAGAGATTCTCCATTATCACTACCAGTTTGTCAGGTTCTTGTGTAAAATCATTTAGAGTAAAATTGATTGCTTAGTTTAAAATATGAGGGTTTATTTTCTCTTATTATGTAGGATGAGGTTATTGATTGTCTGAGAGGAAGAATAGTGAACAAAGTAAGCAAAGAATGGAACCTAGAACTTGTCAGGAAAAATTGTATTTGGTCTTTGAGAAACAAATGTAAAAAAAAAAAAAAACTGGAATAAAGGAAGAAATAGTTAAAGAATATCAAGATAATCATTTCGCATTATGTACATCTATCAAACCATCATGTTGTACACCTAAAGCTTATACAGTAGTATATATCAATAAATAGGTGGAAAAGAGAGTCCCAAGAAAGACTGCATGCACGTGGGCTAAGTTGTGTCTGTCGTGTCCGACTCTTTGCAACGCTGTGGACTGTAGCCCACTAGGCTCCTCTGTCCATGGGATTCTCCAGGCAAGAGTACTGGAGTGGGTAGCCATTCCCTCCTCCAGGGGATCTTCTGGATCAGGAATCAAAACCATGTCTCCAGTGCAGGAGACCCTGCATTGGCAGATGGGTTGTTTACCACTAGCACCACCTAGGAAGCCCACCAAGAAAGACTAAGTTTATTCAAGTAAGCAGCTATTGGGATGTGTATCATGTGACATTTTGCATTATAGGTCATCTCAGTACTCTCCCTTGAGAATTCCTTGGGCTGCAAAGAGATCCAACCAGTCAATCCTAAGGGAAATCAGTCCTGAATATGCATTGGAAGGACTGATGCTGAAGCTGAAACTCCAGTACTTTGGCCACCTCATGCGAAGAACTGACTCATTGGAAAAGACCCTGATGCTGGGAAAGATTGAAGGCAGGTGGAGAAGGGGACGACAGAGGATGAGATGGTTGGATGACATTACCGACTCGATGGACATGAGTTTGAGCAAGCCCTGGGAGTTGGTGATGGACAGGGAAGCCTGGTATGTGGCAGTCCAAGAGTCAGACCACGACTGAGTGACTGATCTGAACTGGGACTCAGTAGCTATCATTCTGAAAAATCATGATTAACAGGACATTTTTCTATAGCCTTTAGGAAACTTTTCCATCTTAAAGTAAAGGAAATTTTAAAGTGAAATTCTGCCAACATTTACTGCAAACCTACTGTTTTAAGCACTGGAATACAGGAATGAAGTAAAAATCCTGATTTCAGGACTCCCAGCTGTGGCCAAGGGAAGAGTTTGGCAAATCCTCTTCCCAAGAAAGCAATCGTGAAACTGGACAAAACTTATTAGGAAAAAAATTAACAGGAAACCATTGAAGTCCTGTAGAACAACCCAAATCATAATAATATGAGAAGTTTCATGCTTGAAAAGCTATTGAATGTTAGATCTATTCATCAGAAAATAGAAGCTTTACTAACTCAAGGTGTTTGAGCATAACCTCAGTCCAGTTTGGCTGACCTTTACATTTTGTGGTCACAAGGGTGACTTCTAGGAATCTAGGTTTAAAAACTAAAAAAGTCCATTCTCTACATCTGCATCTCTATTCCTGCCCTCCAAATAAGTTCACCTGTACCATTTTTCTCGATTCTACATACACAGTTGGGGAGGGGAGGGTGCCTTGACATATATACACTACCATGTGTGAAATAGATAGCTAGTGGGAACCTACTGTATGGCACAGGGAGGTCAGCTCAGTGCTCTGTAATAACCTAGAGGAGCGAGATGAAGGCTCAGCAGGAAGGGGGTATGTGTATGAATATAGCTGATCTACTTCATTGTACAGCAGAAACCAACACAACACTGTAAAGAAATTATACTCCAGTTAAAAAAAAAATAAAGCAAGAATAATAAAACCAGTGACCGTGCTTCACTAGGAGACAGATTTCTCCCAGGCACATAGTTTAAACAAAAAACAGACAACAGTACAACAACAACAGCCACAACAGCCAGTGCCATGAGGTAGATAATTCAGAATCCAAAGTTGCTGGAGTATATTACCTAAAATGTGCAGTTTACAACAAAAAGTTAAGACTAGAAAGTGTGACTAAGGAAAGAAGCAGTCAGTAGCAAGTGTCTCTGAGTTTCCCCAGATGTTGGATTCTGTAGACAAAGACTTCAGAGCAGCTAAATGAAATCATTTTTAAAGGAAATTATGACAATATGAATCAAGTAATCTCAATAAGTAGAGAGAAATTATAAAAAGACAAAGATGTAATGAAAAATTCTGAGTCAAAAGCAGTTTTGAGATGGCAGGAGAAAGAGTCTATGGACTTGAGTGATCAATAGCAATTATCCAATATGAAGAAGACAGAGAAAAAGAACTGAAGAAAAACAGAGAGTTCCAGATCAAGATAGCAGAGTAGGAGGAAGATCCCAAGCTTCCCTTCTCCAACAGACACACCAAAAGTACAGCTCCATCTAGAACAGTTCTCTCTGAAGGCCAACAAAACAGATTTTCTACAACAAAGAATATAAATGAAAGTCCACCTGAGGCAGTTAGGAGGAGCAGTCTATTCAGAATCCACATCTCCAGTGTGGCAGCCCACAAGTGAGAGGGATATCACAACCACAGAGGCCCTCCCTGAAGAGTGAGGGGTTTGAGCCCCACATGGTGCTCCCCAGCCTGCCAGACTTGTACCAGAAAGATGCACGTGTGTGCTAAGTCCCTTCAGTCATGTCCGACTCTTTGCAACCGTATGGACTGTACCCTGCCAGGCTCCTCTCTGTCCATGGATTCTCCAGGCAAGAATACTGAAGTGGCTTGCCGTGCCCTCCTCCAGGGGATCTTTCCACACCAGAGATTGAACCCATATCCCTTGTGTCTCCTGCATTGGCAGGTGGATTCTTTACCACTGGTGCCACCTGGGAAGCCCACTAGGAAGATGACCCCCTGCCTCCCCCACAGTGTATGGCTTTGAAAACCAGCAGGCTTACATCTAGGAGAGCCAGGGAGTTGTGGGGAACCAAGATTCTCATGTACAAACTCATTTCTCCAAGTTCCAGCACAGAAGCACCAGCTTGAAAAACACGTGGGTCATACAAGAAGGAATTCCTTGACTAATATTAGAGTGGGTGCCCAAGGGGCAGGATCTGGTGGAACTTCCTCTGGAGACAAACCCTGGTGGGTGCCTTTTTTTGTTGTTTCCCTGGTGGCTCGGCTGGTAAAGCATCTGCCCGCAATGCGGGAGACCTGGGTTCAGTCCCTGGGTTGGGAAGATCCCCTGGAGAAGGGAACAGCTACTCACTCCAGTATTCTGGCCTGGAGAATTCCATGGACTGTAAAGTCCACGCGGTCACAAAGAGTCAGACAAGACTGAGCGACTTTCACTTCACTTCACTTCCACCTAGCTGACTGTCATTGGCAGGCACCATTTCTGTCACTCCCAATCAACGTACCAAGCACCACATGTCCTGCCCCGGCTGGCCCCTTCAAAGTAGCTCCCAACGCATCCCATCTGGCACCCCTCCAAAGTAGTCCCAACCAGTGCCAGTGGCCCTCCAAAGCAGCTCCCACTTTGAGGGCTCAACCCAACCTATCTGACAGGTTGCCTCAGCTGGCACCACTGCCCTTCTAAAGCAGCTGTCTCTTCAAGGGGCCAGTCCTGTATACCCCTGTGCCTAAAGCAGTCTCAAAAGGCCTTATAGCCCATTGCTCTGGGGCCAGTCCCAGAAGTCAGTGCACCAATAGCAGTCATGGCTGGACGTCTCAGCCAGCTGGGCTAGGGGCCAGCCCTACCCAACACTGAACCTACAGCATTCACAGCCCAAACACAATACAAGGACACAGGGGGCCCACATAGGGGGCACTCCTGGAGTGCCTGGCTTTGGTGATCACAGGGGGTTGTGCCATGGAACCTGTCCCTCGGGTTACCTTCTACATAAAGCCACTCTTTCAGAACTAGGTGATGTAGCTGATATACCTAATATGTAGAAGCAGAGAGGCAAAATGAAGAGAGAAAGAAGTACCTTCCAAAGAGAAGAATAGGACAATACCTCAAAGAACTAAATGAAGAGATAAGAAATTCGCCAGATAAAGAGTTCAAAATAATAGTCCTAAAGAAGCTAACTGAACTCAAGAGAAGAATGCGTTAACTCAGTGAAAACTTCAACAAAGAGATGGAAAATTTTTTAAAGAGCCAATCAGACTAAAAAATACACTAGGTGAAGTGAAAACATATACCGCAGGGAATCAACAGAAGACTGATTGGATATAAGGAATAAGAACGAGGGGAAAATCAGATGACCTCACGTTTTCAAGCCCAGGAAACTTGGAGACCAGGAGGACTGTGGCCTTGGAAGCAGACACTCAGAAACTGGCACAAGGAATGTGTTTAGCGGGGAGAAAGTAAATTTTTTTTTAAGTCTTTGAAAGATAATAGGAGAGCCTTTTGGAATAGATTTTAAAGTCTTTACTGATAGTGATCCTTAGTCCACAAAAAAACCTGAGGCAGCTGATTCTCAAGTTTTAATGTTTGCAGGTTAAAAAAAAAAAAAAAAGATCTAACCACGATGAACATTAATCTAATGGGACCACATGGCCTCATAAAATTTCATGCATGCATTCAACGTGCATTATGAACTCTTAGAGAGTATTACCTAGCGGATGGTCACCCATATATGCAGGTTTTTTAAAAAAGAGATATTGGAAAGAAGTTGACTACTTTTTCTTTATTGCTTTATTTTCTTTATTCCCCTACATGTATAGGGGAAGTGATTCACATTTAAGATGCATTCTTCTTAAACAGTAATTGAAGGAGGTGGTTTATATTGTGTTCAGACTTTGGCTTTGAAATATTACAAGGCTGTTGATGTAGAAAGTAGCTTTGATGAACATTCCTTAAGAGAAAAGCATGTTGCTTTTCAATCTACTCATTTTGGAGTAGAGGGAACTTATGTACTCTCTTGTTCTCTTCTTAGTGACATGCATTCCTCCAAGCTTAAGGATAGTACACAGTGAATGATATTAAAAATTGATAACATTGACCACAGTGGTAACAGTATAGACCATGTATCAAAAATTATAAAATAAGGAAAAAATCAAGTTTGGAGACTCATAATGCTATACTAGTGCTGTGTGAGAAATAGTTGAAAAATTGCTTCTCTATCATGTCCATGGGCTGGTGGCTACCTGCACACATTTTGCTAGAAGTCTAGGATACATCAGAGGTAGAGAGTAAGTGCTTAGAAATGTCTATGATAATTTGACATTGCCATGACATCCAAATATATGCCTCTTGTATTAGTCAACAATTGATTGGAAGCTTTAAAAAATGAAAAACTGTAACAACAACCAGAACAAAGTCAAAATCTAAATTCTGATCCTTGACCACATTGTTCAACAGAACACCAGTTCTGTGGGATATTTATAGGTGTTCCATAAAAAGTACACACTAAAGGGCTTCCCTGATGGCTCAGATGGTAAAGGATCTGCCAGCAGTGCAGGAGACCTGGGTTTGATCCCTGGGTTGGGAAGATCCCCTGGAGAAGGGAATGGCTACCCACTCCACTATTCTCGCCTGTAGAATTCCACACACAGAGGAGCCTGGTAGGCTGCAGTCCATGGGGTTACAAAGAGTTGCACGTGATTAAGCAACTAACACACAGACACACACATACACACAACCTTAAATAAGTTTGGGAAGAATTTATAAAA
This sequence comes from Bos indicus x Bos taurus, assembly GCF_003369695.1. Lineage (NCBI taxonomy): Eukaryota > Metazoa > Chordata > Mammalia > Artiodactyla > Bovidae > Bos > Bos indicus x Bos taurus. The sequence goes on from NC_040101.1 coordinate 41,248,963, forward strand.
TAAGTTGGAGTTCTTCAGGACTCCTCAGGAACTGCCTTGTAAACCACCAGGGGAGGAGAAAGGTAAGGACAGTCTCTGATCTCATAAAACCCTAGATTTGTACAGTATCTGTAGTGTGAATGATGCTAAAGCTGAAACTCCAGTACTTTGGCCACCTCATGCGAAGAGTTGACTCATTGGAAAAGACTCTGATGCTGGGAGGGATTGGGGGCAGGAGGAGAAGGGGACGACAGAGGATGAGATGGCTGGATGGCATCGCTGACTCGATGGACGTGAGTCTCAGTGAACTCCGGGAGTTGGTGATGGACAGGGAGGCCTGGCGTGCTGTGATTCACAGGGTCGCAAAGAGTCAGACATGACTGAGCAACTGATCTAATCTGATCTGATCTGATAGAGGTGACTTTATGAAAAAAAAATTCCATAGCTATTTTTAACTTTTAAACTATTACTTACACAGCTTTAGTATAGCATTATGAGTCTCCAAACTTGATATTTTCCTTATTTTTTTTTAATTTTTGAAACATAGTCTATACTGTTACCACTAGAGTCAATGTTTTTTATTTTTTTTTCTAATTTTATAGATTTCTTTTCATTTAGTTAAAAAAAAATATATGACCAGGTGGTCAAGACAAACCCTACCTCCTAGCAGTCAGAGACTCCATTTTGCTTTTGATTTCTGGATCATCACAAAAAATCTAGAATGAACCTCTGCAGTAGATGTGTGGGATGACTTGAAAATAATTGTATTGGAGAATCCCTCTTGGCATAGGGAACTAAGATTATGATCTGAAAGGACATTGGAATAAACCAGATATGAAAAGGTTTTTTAGTGTTACTCATGAAGGTAAAGGAAAAAAGAAAGGGCAACTGAGTGTTAAAAAAAAAGGCATTGAAAAAGTACTTAAAGAAAATGTCCAAGTGGTCTTTGAAAGACTATCAGGTATCAGAGCTCTGAGGTCAAGATCTAGTGCCAGGAACAAGTTATAGGAAAGAGATTGCTTCACTTCCTAGTGAATTGGTCTCTCTTATTAAACCAGCACACTCTCAAGACCAGGCTCTTTTTTTCCCCCAGTTCAACAACATTAAAGTAGTTCTGTTGATTGCTGGCCATCGCTTGAGAGTAAGGTGCTAATAGAGGATGGAGTAGGTGAAAATCCCCGTGAAAGTGGCGGACTGTGACCACGTAAACACACGGCTTCACGTTTGGAAAAGCTCCAGTGGAACGCCAATGATCTCTTTTCTTTCTGTGTGCCCAAGCCTGCTGGCTTCCTCATCACATTGCCTCACATAGCCGCCCTTTCTCTATTCTCTTGAATCTCAACCTCATTGTCACCATTTTCTACCTTCACTCTGTCTTCAAATAGACAAGTTTCCATATCTTAGATAGTGGGGGAGGGGTAAGAGAGAAGCTGGCAATTCTACACTCCCTAGGTACTTTTTATTTCCCACTTTTCCATTTTTGCAGAACTTCTTAAGAAAGGTGTCTTATTTCCTTGCCGCCTCCTGTCTCCTTAGACTCAGGCATCTGGCTTTAATAACAGTAATGACTGCAGGAAGTATGGCTGGCTTGACTGAGTGCTTATTCTGCACCAGGCTCAGTGCTTACTGCTTAGCACGTTATTTCAGTGAATTCTCACAATAGTCCTCTGAGTCAAGTATTACTCCTATTTTAATTGTACAGATGAGATGCTCAGGCTTAAATGAAGCAACCCAGTCACTATTGACAGGGCTGAGATTTAGCCCAGGTCTGACTGACCTCAATGCATTCTCTTAACTACCTCTTTGTTTTCTCAGAAGTGCCAGGAAAATGCTCCCAACTGAAGAGGTATTATTATAATCCATTTAATGTACTTGCTGTTAGCAAGGAGCATCTGCATCCTCCTTGAGGGCATTTGCAAATTTGTAGTTACATTTGGTTGTCCTGAAGTTGGAGTTGGGGAGGCTCCTAGTATTTAATAGATAAAAAAAGGGGTGTAGTGGTGAGAACTGTCCTCTAATGCTGAGAACCACCTTATGCAACAGAGTTATCCTGCCTCAAATGCCAGTGATGCCCCACTCAGAAATAATGATAATGGATGAGAATCTAATAATGGATTCAGAAAGCCTAAATAACTTCCCCGAATCTGGAGCCATAAATCAAACTGATATCTGTCTGGCTCTAAAGCTTATGCCTTTTTCACTCTATTCAACAGAACATTAAAATATTACGCATAATTTGATTTCCTCTCAGAATTATCATATTTTATATGTAACAGCTCAAATATAATTTATTTAGAGAATAGTTAACTAATTTCCTGATTGAATGTTCTTTTAATACATTTAATGGAGATAGCGTGTATCATAGTGTTTGCCAGATTTTCAGAAGGATGCTAAAACTTAATGAAAGAAACCATCAACATTATATTAAATGAAGAAAACTGCATAATTTGGATCATGCTATCTTCTTTACTGTCAGCCAGAAGTGGAAAGGACTCATTTAGGAAAGGAAAAAGGGAAAGGATGGGGGAAGATAGCTAAAGAGGTTAGAAGAGAAGAAAACATATATACTGGGATTTTTATATTTAATTAATCATATACAGAGTTCTGAGCTATCACTTGGAATCTTTGCTGTTTCTTTTTAAAAAATCTTTTGCATAAATATCCTCAGGTCTAAAGGGCTGCCCACATTTAAATAAGATTCACATATAAAGGCATCACTTAAATGTACTTATTTCCAAAATGTATGTCATATATTTTTTGTAGCGGTTTTAGGCTGTGCTAGGTAGAAGACCCTGTTACTCCTGGTCAAGGAAAGTTGTGCTTTTCATAATCATAGATTGCATACCTGAACATACATTTAAATGTGCCCAAGTCTGCCCAAGTCAGCCCTTCCTTCCTAACATCAAGGCCCATCACCACTTTTTGCCACCCCCCAAAAATACAGTAGTACTTTCAGCCTCATTCTTGTACCTACCTTTGAAACTCCCATCCTGAATTGCCGGAAAGAAAAAAGTGTCTGTTTCTTTATATAGTATTTTTCTCCTTCCTGTTTTCACAACTTGAGATATATTTAAATTCAGATACACAGATGATTTTCTGGGCACCATTGAGAACTGAGGATCTCAAACTTTAGTTTTGATAAGAATATCTGGAGAGCTTATTGAAAATGCAGATTTCCAACCCTGTGCCAGAGACCTGAATTTAGTAGTTCTTGAAGGACATAATATGCTTTGTCAGCAAGCCCCGCCAAGTGATGGAGTGTAGGTGGTTCATGGGTTGTATTTTGATGGCTATTATTTTAGCACTTAGTGGGCCCTTGATAAAGTGGAGAAGGAAATGGCAACCCACTCCAGTATTCTTACCTGGAAAATCCCATGGATGGTGGAACCTGGTAGGCTACAGTCCATGGGGTCGCAAAGAGTTGGACACGACTGAGCGACTTCACTGGGACTGGGCCCTTGATAAACTGTTGTCAGGTATATGAATATATGAATTCATATATATGTATGAATGCATGTGAAAGTTGTCCTGACATCTTTATTTCTGCCAACAGAGGCTTTTACCTGTAACCACAGGAACTTACAGTCCTAGAAGATTCATTACCCCTTCTTCCCCTTCACCTTTGTTGTCCTGTTTTCAATGACTCATGAAGTCTTACTGTGGTTGCTTCTCAGTTTTCTTGCATAGGTCCTTTACATCTCCTTGGCTATCACTCTGCTTCAGGCTCTCCTATCTGGTGGCTTGTGAACAGATACCCTGGAATCCAGATTCTTTTTACTCTAACTCAGCTTTTAAACCACTATCAATTAATAGTCCCTAACCCATGCTTGTCTGCATTGAAGACTCTTGACTTAAGCTACATTTCCACTTAATCTCCCTCTGCTCTCCTCTTCAATCATACTGCTGCTGCTGCTGCTAAGTCCCTTCAGTCATGTCTGACTCTTAGCAACCCCATGGACTGTAGCCACCAGGCTCCTCCATCCGTGGGATTTTCCAGGCAAGAGTACTGGAGTGGGGTGCCATTGCCTTCTCCATTAATCATACTAGTTTCGCTCTTATCCTTAATTGTTGTTTATGCATTCCCATCTCCCTATCTTTGTTCATGACATCCCCGCCCCACCATGGGCAGAAGAAGGTTAACTCAGCAGGCGTGGCTTGTTCTAACCCTACACCTTCCAAAAAAATGACTTGCCTTCATCTAGTCCATGGCCAGCTCCTGGGAGATAACCTCTGAGCTGCTGAAATTGTCTTCCTCAGAAGTGTTTTTGTATGCCTGATGCCTTCGACTGTACTGTGTTGTTGTTCAGTCACTAAGTCTTGTCTGACTCTTTGTGATCCCGTGGACTGTAGCAGGCCAGGCTCCTCTATCCTCCACTATCTCCTGGAGTTTGCTCAGATTCATGTCCATTGAGTCAGTGATGCTGTCTTACCGTCTCTTCCTCCATTGGCCCCCTTCTTTTGCCTTCAGTCTTTTCCAGCATTTGAGTCTTTTCCAATGAGTTGGCTCATTGCATCAGGTATTGGAGCTTCAGCTTCAGCATCAGTCCTTCCGATGAATATTCAGGGTTGATTCCCTTAGGATCAACTGGTTTGATCTCCTTGCTGTCCAAAGGACTCTCAAGAATCTTCACCATTGCCACAGCTTGAAAGCATCAGTTTTTCAGCACTCAGCCTTCTTTATGGTCCATCTCTCACTTCCGTACATTACTACTAGAAAAACCATAGTTTTGACTATATGGAGCTTTGTTGGCAAAATGATGTCTCTACTTTTGAATACCCTCTCTAGGTTTATCATAGCTTTCCTTCCAAGGAGCAAACATCTTTTAATTTCATGGCTACAGTCACTGTCCACTGTGATTTTGGAGTCCAAGAAAACAGAATCTGTCACTGCTTCCACTTTTTCCCCATCTATTTGCCATGAAGTGATGTGACCAGAGACCTACTATATTTATGGTAAAAGCCTTCCCTTCCACATTGCCTTTCCAGAAAGGCAGGCGGCAAGTAGCACCCTCTTCTGGCGATAGTGCCCACTGAGAACACTCATCTGAAAAGAAGTGTGGCAGTATTAGAACAACTTAAAATGAGCATGCCATTGACCCAGCAGTTTCACTCTTTGGAGTTTATTCTATAGAAATCTTTATTCAAGTGTGTACTGAGTGTATTGTTGTCTTATTTACAGAAGCAAAAATTGAAAATAACCCAGTCATCCATTGATGACAATGTTAATAGAATAATAATCCCTTAAAAGTAATAATGATAAAGCTCTCATTTATTGAGCACATTCTGTGCTAAGTGCATTACTTATAGTACCTAACTTAAGTTCATAGCAAGCCTTCCACATAGGTAGATTATCCCCACTGAGAAAAACACTGATGCACCTAGAGGTTAAATGAGGACACATGGCAAAGGTCTGTATGAGTCCATCCTTACAATTCAAACTAAGCTAATCAAGAGTGGTTAATGAGCTCTGTATGCTGTCATGGAAGGATGCTATCACACATTATTAGGTTTAAAATTAAATTATGAAAATTTGTATAATATGTTACCATTTTTATAAGCTGTATCTATGCACACGCACACTTGCATAGGAACCATAAAATGCAGTAGGATTCATTAATTTACTGAACAGGTAATAAAGTAACTTCTTTTCTCCTAATACACTAGAGTGATGATTATATGATAAACTTGACTACCCTCATGCAAAGATATGAAACAGAGAGACAGAGATCTGAAATTAAAAAAATAAAAATTGTGTGCCTCCACTGGTAAAAGTAATACTACTAATATAAATATTTATGAAAGGAAAACATGCTTGTATCCTTTCACAGATATAAGCCTGCAATACATTCAATATCATTATATTTATATATATAAATATATATTTTGTTTACTATGTATGCTAAACATAATTTTTAGTGGTAGAAAATTTAGAAAATGAGGCAAAGCACAAAGAAGAAAGTAATGGACTGATCCATTATTTTCTTAGAGTAGCATTTTTTTTCTGTATTCTAAAAACAAATCTTATCGCAGATGTGCTAGCAGGTTTTCTCAAAAAAAAGGAAAAAGAGAAAAAATAGTTTTATTGTTTTAAATAAATTTGATAAACACTACATGTTGCATCCTCTCCCTGTTCTAGTGCAAATATGTTTATTAAAGGAGACTTTAAAAAAAAAAAAAGCTCTTCCTTAATCAGTATTTCTTAGATTATGTGACCGTATAACCCTTCTGCTGTATGAATGTCTGTACCTGGGAAGCCCACAGAATGAAGAGTAACTGTGGCTTCCTCCCCTACCTTAGGAACCTGGTCACTGGCAGCAACGATGTTCTCATCTTTGTCCAAAGAGGAATCAAGAGTCTCAATTTAGTTGTCTCAACATTTGTACATTCAAGATGCCCAACAGTGATTCTGATTGATTCTACCTGAACAGCATGCCCCAAACAGTCATTGTGGAGAAAGACATAAGATACCTCCATTGATCAGCCTGGGACATAGGCTGAGTTCTGTGGCTAGGACACTGAGCTCTATGGTGGTCAAAATGGCAAAAATTACAAATAGTAGAGTGGGGAAAATTAGTTGCTCCCTAAATTAGTTCCCTTCCCAAGAGAGAAGGGAAAGGGATGTCTAACATGTTGCCGTATGCTCTTTTTCTCTGCTTTTCGGTTGAACCTCCTTGTGGGTTTTATAAAAACAAATTTATATATGCATGAAAAAGAAAAGTGAAAGTGAAAGCCGCTCAGTTGTGTCTGACTCTGCAACCACATGGACTATACAGTCCATACTGGGGTGGGTAGTCTATCTCTTCTCCAGCAGATCTTCCCAACCCAGTAGTCAAACTGGGGTCTCCTGTATTGCAGGTGGATTCTTTACCAACTGAGCTATCAGGGAATCCTCATTATATATGCATGCCATATATTTATTCTCACAGTATACTTTTTCAGTTAATATACCATTAAAATTTATTTTCCATTGACATTATTCGTCAGAAACATGAGCTGCATATAGTCCATGTTATGAAGGAACTGTATTCTTCTAGAGTTAGGCATTCACTTTGTCCCCAGTTTTGGTTTATACAAAGTTCTAGGTTGCACATTCAGCATCAGGATTTCTTCTTGGTTCATCTCAGTCTTCAGACTCACAAGGCCACATTTGACATCATTCTATTCCAAAGGGTATAGGATAAGAACAGGGCTTGTGAGAAGGGCCGTGATGTTCATACCTTTACTACAGAAGTCCTTGCAGTGGTCCATAGCAGCTCATGTGCAAAAAGATGAGATGCACATTAGGTAAGTGTGGGACTTGTGTCCTGGTTTAAAAGCCTTATTCCCCAAAAAGAAGCAAATCCATAAGGATAACCTTCAGGGTCCTCCTGAAGAATATGTTCAGTTATAAGAGTGTCACACTCAAGGAAGTTCAAGTTATGGGTAGCATCAATTATTTATAGTTCTCCTAGTATAGGGCTTCCCCAGTGGTTCGGACGGTAAAGAATATGTCTGCAATGCAGGGACTCAATCCCAGGGTCGGGAAGATCCCCTGGAGAAGAGAATGGCAACTCACTCCAGTATTCTTGCCTGGAGAATTCCATGGAAAGAGAAGCCTGGTAGGCTACAGTCTGTGGGGTTGAAAAGGTTCAGATATGACTGAGCGACCAACACTCACTCCCTCTCTCCTAGTATAGATGCCACTTACCAATCCAGGGTCAGTTTTACTATAATTTTTGTTGACTAGTTTTCAACTTACTTGACATGGCCCCTCATCAGGTTACCTGGTGTTGACCTTAAACAGACTTCCAGTAATTTCTCCAAGAAAAAATGAGTTTATTTGGAATAAGCTGTGCTGTGCTGAGTCGCTCAGTCCTGTCTGACTCTTTGCAACCCCATACAGAGAACTGCGATTCAGGGTCTGCAACCATGGTGAACCACATGCATAGCAAACGAAGAACTTTTTTAGAAGAGAAAAAGGAAGGTGGCTGGCGGGAAGGGGCTAGAGTAAACAAAGAGTTCTTGGCTTTCCTGGGCTGAGTCCTTGCCAGCCAGGAAGAGGAGTCTTTCTTCCTGTTGAGCTCTACTATCATTTCAGGGCATGAAGCCCCTCCACTCTTTGGTCTCCCAACTGTATTTAATTTAGATTTCTGCTTTTTAATTTTTTACCCAAGTAACTAAAGATCAAATTCTCATGCACAAATGAGGGAAGCTTTTAACTATTTATCTACAGACATTTTTAGACATAAAGTATTGTCCAGATAATGTGATTGTTTCCTTAAATAAATCCTATAAAGTAGGAATAATGAGTCATGCAAAGTAAATAACTTAAAAACTTCTGATACATGCCAATAAATTATTTTTCAGAAATGTACACCAAATCAAAATACCTTTGATGATATACTTGTTAAGCTCCCTATGACTTTCCAGCATTATTTCTGGCACTTTCTAACTGAATGTAACTTTTTCTCCAGTCCCATAGCCTCTTTACCCATTTCATTTTCTTTAGCATTTCTTGCATAGCCTGGTCCTGACTAGAATGTTCTGTTATTTCTCTACAGGCTGCCACCTGGTTTACCTTTCAAAATACACTAGAAGTGTCCCCTCCTTTTGAAATTGTCCTCAAAGACTGTTTCCTCTCAACACTTTCATAAATTGAATTCTTGACCCACCCACTCATGCCTGTGGTTTTCTTTCTGAAGGTTACATTGGTCTTTTGGGGTTGTATTATTGTGTGGTATGTGTGTGTCTGTTTTTTATACTATCAGTAGAATATGAACTCTCTGTAGCTAGAGACTGCATGTGCAATTCTCCAACTCAGAACACTTTGAATAGTCTATAATGGCCTTTTAAAAATGTTTGTATTAATAGAAGGGTATCAGTTAATTTGACAATAAACATTTATTGAACAGTTACTATAGGACAGGCACTGTTAAAAGTACTCCATCCCCAGCATCTAGAGATGTGCCTGCACATTAGAGATGGCCAATAAACAATGAATACTGGCCGAATGAGTGCATGAACACAGGTACCACACTCGATAAGACAAGGTCCCTGTTCTCACAAAGTATAAAATTTAAAGAGAGAAGAGAGAGAATACGCCAAGAAATAAGAAAGTAATTAGATACGAGAAGTGCAAAGAAGAGAATGAAGATGAGGATGCTGTTATAAAATGTTGGGTGGGCACTTAGGTAGTCAAGGAAGGTTTTGCTATGGAAGTACAAACAGATCTGTATGCTAAAGAGTAGTTGGCCATGCCAGGCACAGTTAAAACCTACTGCAAAGACCCTGTGATGAAAAGAGCCTGGCACATTTCAGGTGATGACAAGAAATGCTCTGGAGGTGGGCCAAAAGAGAAAAACAGAGATGGCTGTCGAAATATGAAACGACCAGTACAGTGTAAACATTGATGAGTCATAACTCGTTTCAGCCACTGGCTACCCTCTACTCTCTCCCCTCCCTCCCACCATCCCACTTTCTGACTCTGTGTCTGCTCTGTATCCAGAGCTCAGAAATCTTCTGAGATTCCTGCCTCAGTCCCATCCTGTCATTCTCTTCCACCTCCCAATCAGATGGAAGAAAACCCCTTATTTATTTTTATTTCATAGAAGGTAAAGCAGGTCGTGCTTTCAGTGAGTACTTTGGAATTCTTATAAGACTGACTCTCAGGCTGTCAGGAGGTTACTTGGAGGGGCAGTAGCTAAACTTTAATGTGCAAGCGAACCCCTGAAGATCTTGTTAAAATTGATGCTGAATCAGCAGGTCTCGGTGGGGTTTGAGATTCTGCCTTTGTAATACACTTCCACATGATGCTGACACAGATGGTTTGTGGTCTTTACTTTTCGGAGAACGACACAGAGCAGTCTTGGTTGCTCATCGAAATCTACTAAGGAACTTTTAAGTCTCCTGACTCTTAGGCTGCACCCTATGCTTCTTGAATCTAAAACTCCAATGGTGGGACTCAGGCAGATGTAGTTTTTTTTTTAACTCCCCCAGGTGATTCTAGTATTTGAGGAGCACTGGGTTAGGACAAAATGTTGGTAAATACCTCACCCAGGCTCTTAGGTCTCAGGCTAAATTCTGCAGTCATTGATGAAGTGCTGGGTGTTCTTTCAGAAAACAGACCTCCTAGGAAGAGTAAACTCTACCCTGTCAAAGTCCTAAAAGAAATCTAAAGACAGTTAAGATTTAACCTTTTAAAAAATTTTCTTAAGAGCATATGAGTGATTTCTTCCTTAAGACCAAGCAGGACTTCTTTCTTGCCCTCAGGCTGTCCTAATTTAAACCTGTTATTTGATGCCAACTGCTCTTGAAGGAACGTTTCTTTTTCTGAAACTTTTGGGCAAACTGATGTTATAAAGTAAAGAAAGGAGGGACGTCCCCTGCTCACTGGCTTTGGACATGCAACCCAACAAAATGAAATAATGGAGCCTGAGTTTCAGTATAAATATGGTTACATCAAGATGGTGTTCTCTCCAAACTCTAAACTGATGAAAAAAAATTATACCCCACCGGAGCCCATTGTAACTAACCCTCGGACAGCATTTCCATTATAAACCCAAGTTTTAGGAGGTTTGTTACTCAGCTGTAAAATTCTGCTCTAGGCTATGGCTTGGACATAGCCAATTTCAGCTTGAAAGAGGTTTTAAAAATAAAAGGACATTTTTTTTTTTTCACTGAGCAAGTGAAGTGTGGTTTTAAGGGGGATGAAATATCTACTATGCTCAGACATTCTTTGCATCTCTCTCTATTTTTTCCCAAGTGGTCTTGATTTCTAAGAAATGAAACCTAGTTTGTTTGCATATTTTTAAACCACGTGGTTAAATTATCAAATGTTTTGGGGACTCTTTGAATTACGGAAATGTGTTTTGAGGATATCACAACTCAATAAGAAGGAAGAAAAGTGTTCTTTTGCTGTTTTTTGTTAGAATTAGGGTGGGGCAGAATTCTGTTCTTTGAAGATCTTCAGTCTGTTGCACTTTTTTTTTTTTTTTTTTTTTTGCTGAGCTGTACGGGCATGAGGGATCTCAGTTCCCCCAACCAGGGATGGAATCTGTGCCCCCTGCACTGGAAGCATCTTAACCACTGGATCACCAGCGTTGTACATTTTTAAAAGTGGGTTGCAAAACACAAAAGCTGAATTGAACAATAGGAAACCTGTTCATTATTTGTATGCTTTCACTGAAAATTTCTTAAGGAGTTTCTAAAATATCTATTGTACATATACGTTAAAAATAAACCTTGGTCAGTTTCACAACAAAATTTTGATTTCTGCTAATTGGCGTTGAGGGCTTCTTCTGAGATAACCCTCTCCTCATATTCAGAAGGGAACTGTTGCTTCTCTCTGGTTTAGATGGTTCCTCCAGGGGCATATTGAGCAGGACAATCTTAGACTTCTCACAGTACATCACCTGTTTGCTTTTCCTGCTCTTTTGTCTCTCCCTTTCACAATGGATGCAAGAGTCATCACATTTATCTCCTTTCTGACTGTGGCAGAATAAAAACCCAACTACACACTGGTGCCCAGAGTAGCTCTGCCCAAGGACTGTTTGTTGTTCAGTAGCTTAGTCATGTCCAACTCTTTGCCACCCCATGGACTGCAGCATGCCAGGCATCTCTGTCCTTCACCATCTCCCAGAGCTTGTTCAAATTTATGTCCGTTCAGTCAGTGATGCTATTCCAATCATCTTATCCTCTGTCGTCCCCTTCTTCTCTTGCCTTCAATCTTTCCCACCATAAGGGTCTTTTCTAATGAGTCAGTTCTTTACATCGGGTGGGCAAAGTATTGGAGCTTCAGATTCAGCATCAGTCCTTCCAGTAAATATTCAGGATTGATTTTCTTTAGGATGGACTGGTTTGATCTCCTTGCAGTCCAAGGGACTCTCAACAGTCTTCTTCAACACCACAATTCAAAAGCTTCAGTTCTTTGGTGCTCAGCCTTCTTTATGGTCCAACTGTCCCATACATGACTACTGGAAAAACCATACCTTTGACTAAATGGACCTTTGTTGGCAAAGTAATGTCTCTGCTTTTTAATATGCTCTCTAGGTTTGTCATAGCTAGTCTTCTAAGGACCAGGCATCTTTTAATTTCATGGCTGCAGTCACCATCCACGGTGATTTTGGAGCCCAAGAAAATAAAGTCTGTCACTGTTTCCATTGTTTCCCTGTCTATTTGCAATGAAATGATGGGACCGAATACCATGATCGTAGTTTTCTGAATGTTGAGTTTTAAGCCAGCTTTTTCACTCTCGCCTTTCACCTTCATCAAGAGGCTCTTCAGCTCCTCTTTGCTTTTTTCCATGAGAGTGGTGTCATCTGCATATCTGAGGTTATTGATATTTTTCCCAGCAATCTTTTTTTTTTTTCCCCCCAGCAATCTTGATTCTATCTTCTGCTTCATCCAGCCTGGCATTTCGCATGATGTACTCTGCATATAAGTTAAATAAGCAGGGTAACAACCTTGACGTACTCCTTTTCCAATTTGGAACCAGTTCATTTTTCCATGTCTGGTTCTAACTGTTGCTTTCTTGACCTGCATACAGGTTTCACAGGAGGCAGGTAAGGTGGTCTGGTATTCCCATCTCTTTAAGAATTTTCCACAGTTTGTTGTGATCCACACCATCAAAGACTTTGGCGTAGTCAATGAAGCAGAAGTAGATGTTTTTCTGGAGTCTTAAGTTTAGAAAATTTTTTTATTTAGTGGTCAGTTGAGTCAACTCGAGGCCCTTTAGGACTTCATGCATCCAAACAGACCTTATATAACTGTGATTGATGCAAACTACTATTTATAAACACATGATATAATCATTAAAAGTAATATTTCCTTTGAAAGAGCAAATATAAAATCATGACACATAACGATTCCATAAGCAACCACCAACCAAAAAAAAAGCAAAAGCAAGCATTAACTTTAAAAACACACATTAGGCTATTTGTCAGTGACACTAGGGACACCGAGGTGTTCCAGGTATTACCGGATTTGACTGGCCATCTTTATTCTAACAAAACAACATTCTCTCACATTTTAGTTCTGATATCACCTCTAGGGAATGACGCCTGACCGTCACCCCACCCACCCAATTTGGAACAAGAGTTCCTCCCTCCTCACTCTTTGTATTCTTACTGTATCCTCCACTTGGCTCAAACTAACTCCTCAGAATTCCATCTACTTTCCACCTAGGCTGTGAGCCCTTTGGATTCAGAGACTATGTATCTTATTCATTGTTGGAACCCAAGTATGTGACTCACTGCCCTAGCACCATGCTCAATAAATATTTGTTCTTTAAAACAAAATTAATAAATAAGCAAAGGTTAAGCATAGAGATTTGAGCCTAAATAACTGCTTATTTGGAGAAGGCGATGGCACCCCACTCCAGTACTCTTGCCTGGAAAATTCCATGGACGGAAGAGCCTGGTAGGCTGCGGTCCATGGGGTCGCGAAGAGTCGGACGTGACTGAGTGACTTAACTTTCACTTTTCACTTTCATGCATTGGAGAAGGAAATGGCAACCCATTCCAGTGTTCTTGCCTAGAGAATCCCAGGGACGGGGGAGCCCGGTGGGCTGCCATCTATGGGGTCACACAGAGTCGGACACGAGTGAAGTGACTTAGCAGTAGCAGCAACTACTTATTTAACTTATATGCAGAGTACATCATGAGAAATGCTGGGCTGGAAGAAGCACAAGCTGGAATCAAGATTGCCGGGAGAAATATCAATAACCTCAGATACGCAGATGACAGCACCCTTATGGCAGAAAGTGAAGAGGAACTAAAAAGCCTCTTGATGAGAGTGAAAGAAGAGAGTGAAAAATTTGGCTTAAAGCTCAACATTCAGAAAACGAAGATCATGGCATCTGGTCCCATCACTTCATGGGGAATAGATAGGGAAACAGTGGAAACAGTGTCAGACTTTATTTTTTTGGGCTCCAAAATCACTGCAGATGGTGACTGCCATGAAATGAAATGAAAAGATGATTGCTCCTTGGAAGAAAAGTTATGACCAACCTACATAGCATATTGAAAAGCAGAGACATTACTTTGCCAACAAAGGTCCATCTAGTCAAGTCTATGGTTTTTCCAGTGGTCATGCATGGATGCGAGAGTTAGACTGTAAAGAAAGCTGAGCACCAAAGAATTGATGCTTTTGAACTGTGGTGTTGGAGAAGACTCTTGAGAGTCCCTTGGACTGCAAGGAGATCCAACCAGTCCATTCTGAAGGAGATCAGCCCTGGGATTTCTTGGGAAGGAATGACGCTAAAGCTGAAACTCCAGTACTTGGGCCACCTCCTGCGAAGAGTTGACTCATTGGAAAAGATTCTGATGCTGGGAGTGATTGGGGGCAGGAGGAAAAGGGGACAACAGAGGATGAGATGGCTGGATGGTATCACTGACTTGATGGACGTGAGTTTGAGTGAACTCCGGGAGATGGTGATGGACAGGGAGGCCTGGTGTGCTGCAGTTCATGGGGTCGCAAAGAGTCGGACGCTACTGAGCAAATGAACTGAACTGACTGAACAATTAATGAATTTATTTGCCATTATTCTATAATGGCAAAAAAAAAAATTCTGATTTTATCTAAATACTTGGAAAAACGGTCTTGTTTTATTTGATAAGTACTCACTGTCTAATAGTAGCAATAGAAGCAGAAGTAGTAGTAAATTACAGACAGAGGATGAGATGGCTGGATGGCATCACTGACTTGATGGACGTTGAGTCTGAGTGAACTCCGGGAGTTGGTGATGGACTGGGAGGCCTGGCGTGCTGTGATTCATGGGGTCGCAAACAGTTGGACACGACTGAGCGACTGAACTGAACTGATTGGTAATGTATTCAGTTATAACACTATCTGAGGACCTTTACCTATTATTAACAATGCATCTAAGCTTCTCAACAGCCTATATGATGGACACTGCTATTATTTTCTATATTTGACATATAAAGAAACTGAGCTACTTGCTCGTGTCACCACAGCTAGTGATTCAAACCCAGTCATTCCAATTTGAACCACTTAGGTACCATGCTATGTGGATGAGATGATGAGGCCTCCTTGTAGCCCTTACCTATGAGTGTGTTATGGTTAAGTCTGTCTTCACATCAGGTTCCAGTCTCCAGCATTTGGTTTGGCAGCCACCATACTCCCATGTGAAGTTCTTTTCTCCTGATCTTGGTTTCCTTGCAGTGTGCACATGTTTTTCTTTCATTTCCTCATGGTTAGTGTTTTATGACTTGGGGATCTTGAAGAGGCAGCCGTATTGTGGATGTAAGCCATTACCACACAGGTTTCTGCTCTTTTTCAGAACCTCATAATTTGTTAAAAGTTCTGGTTTGGGTTTTCCTCACATCTTATCGCTGACAGTTTTAGCAGTGTATGCCAACATTATCGACTGTCTCCAGGGTACTGATGAGATATAAAGGTTTCTGTAATTGTCTAAGATCATTTGCCACTTTATGTAGTACAACTTGCTCACTTAGGTACACTCTGCTTCCAGGTGGTTTTTCTGGCCCCCGTGGGCTATAAAATCATTTGATACGGCTATAACTTTAAAGACACTAGCAAAACAGAACACTAGCTTTGAATCATTTGCTTTTGTTAACTCCTATTTTAAGGTTACCTTTTTAACTGAGGAGGGAGGCATGATAAGCAGGGTTTCTTCTTTGTAAATGGAGAAAATAGAGGGATATTTTTTCCTCTCCCTTCTTTTCCTTGCTGATGATATCAATTGGCAGTGATTTTCTTATGAGCTTTCTGTTAGTTTTTTCTCGTTTTGAAGCATATCCATTTCCAATAGAAATTTTTGAAAACTGTAGATCATGACCAGTATCAAGAGCTGCTCTGATCAAGTCTTTTTTTTATCTGATAGCTATTTGAAAATTAAGCACCAGTCCAAGGCCACACCGTTTGTTAGGGTCAAAACAAAGGCTAGATTCTTGGTTTCCAGACAGACAGTTCAGTGCTCTTTCTATTGTTCCAAATCCTCAGAGTTTGTTTGAAATAAAGGTCAATATTGCACCTTCAGGAGAAAAGTTAAAGGAAGATTTACTTCGTAAAAGCTGATTATTTTGAAAGCTCAAAGCCCTCACAGATTTAAGTTTCCAAAGAATAATACACAATCACAAGTGTAGCTTTCCAAGAACCTAGCAGGAAGAGATAGAAAAACTGTATTTAATTTTCTAGCCAAATGGTAGACTGACCTAAAATTAAAATTTTTTAAAAAGTGTATGTTATATATTTGAATGCTCTTAGGGAGTTATTAAATAGTAAAACTGGAAAAGAATAGTATTTTCTTAACTCCTTTAATTTTTTGTCTCAATTGAGTTAATATTCCAATATAGTAAGGAATTCAGTTTTAAATTTCTGTGGCCCTTCATCAAGTCCCTAAAAAGAATTTATAGTCTGTATTAGTTTGTTACCATAACAAATTGCCACACACTGAGTGGCTTAAACAAGAGCAATTTATGACTCACAGTTCTGGAGGCTAGAAGTCCAAGATCAAGGTGTCAGCAACATTGGTTCCTTCTGAGGGTTGTGAGGAAGAGTCTATTCCATGTCTCTTCCTTAGTGTTTTAGTTTTATGGACTGCTAAATGAAATGCCATAGACTGGGTAGCTTAAGAACAACAGAAATTTGTCTCATGTACTTCTGGAGGTTGGAAAGTCCAAGATCAGAACACTGGAAGCTTCAGTGTCTGGTGAGAGTCAACTTATTGATTCATAGATGATGACTGTCTTCTTTCATAGTAAAAAGGTCAAGGGATCTCTTTGAGATCCCAGAGGCCTCACTTCCTGATACTTTGGGTGTTAGCATTTCCACAAATGAATTTTAGAAGTGGGAAGGGAGAAAAAAACATTCAGTCCATGGCACCTAGTGTATGGTGGTTTGCTGACAATCTTTGGCATTCTTTTGCTTATAGAAGCATCACCCCAATCTCTGCCTTCATCTTCATATGACATTCTCCCTGTGTGCCTGTCCATGTCCAAGTTCCCCCCATTTTATTGAAGGACCCCAGTCATATTGGACTAGGAGTCCACCCTGTTCCAGTATGACCTCAACAAATTATATCTGCAACAACCCTATTTCCAAATAAGTTTACACTGTAAGGAGCTCATGTTGAAAAGACCCTCATGTTGGGAAAGATTGAAGGCAGGAGGAGAAGGGGACGACAGAGGATGAGGTGGTTAGATGGCATCACCGACTCAATGGACATGAGTTTGGGTAAACTCTGGGAATTGGTGATGGACAGGGAGGCCTGGCATGCTGTGGTTCATGGGGTCACAAAGAGTCGGACACAACTGAGCGACTGAACTGAACTGAACTGTGAGGAGCTGATGCTTAGAATTTCAGCATATGAATTCAACCCATAACACTGTCTATTTAAGAAAAGTGTAATTCTTTAATTAGTTAAATTAAACAGGAAAAGCCTAAATATAAGCAATATGGTTGCCTATCAAGAAAAGAAAATGCAAGTGGCAAGTATTTACTTGAATTAATCATTTAATACTATTAAATCCATCATGTACTTTTAAATAAGTCTCTATAATTCAAGATCACACACTACCTGGAGATTAAGTAGATAATGAATTGCCTCATCACCTTGAGATACTACCTTGATTTTTGCAGGCTCTCCTCTCATCTATTTTTTTTCTCAGCAGAACAAATATTTTCATTTACTCTGAGTGAATTTTTGATAAGTTCTTGATCCTCAACTTCCAACTCCAATTTATTTAAAAGGTTATTTAGAAGACAACATTGTCTAACTCTTCCCAGGCAGGTTATTGTTCCCTTCTCTGTGTTCTCACAGTATTAGGTACCTGCCTCCATTGTACAAGTGCATTTATTAAATTTTGTTTGTTTGTTTTTATGCCTGACTCATCTGTTTGGCTATGAGTAATTTGAGGACCAGGATTATCTATCTTATTTATAAGGATGTATTATTTATTTCTCCCTGGTACAGTGTCTGGCACATGATGCTTGGGATGCTTTAAGCAGCCAATAAAAGCTCATTAAAGATGGAATCACATATGTATACCTATGGCTGATTCATGTGGACGTATGAAAAAGAAGCCAACACAAATTATAAAGTGATTATCCTCCAACTGAAAATAAGTAACATAAAAAAAATGGAATCAATCTAGAAAAGTTCATATATGCATATCATTTTAGAACTAGAAAAGATCCCACATCAAATTTTATCTAATATAGTCTGTGCATCTAGTAGCTGGTCAATAGTTTGTCAACCTACATAAATATAAAGTGGTAAATAATTAACCCAAATGAACATTTATCAAGCGGGTATTTTCAAGGATAATAGAAAAACTAACACTTACTTTTAGGACAATCATCATTTGACAGTTTCTCAGAAGTATAAAACATATGATCTTTTGAAACCTATTAAAATTTTTTAATGTCTAAACATTAAAATTAGAATTTCAAATTGCTTTAGATTTCAAAACTTTTGGGAAGTCTTTATCATGCTGATTTAATTCCAAGTAATATATAATATTTATTTGTGTATATCATATCTGCTACTTTGTAGCTACCTGGGGCAATAACTTTATCTTTCTTTGGGCTTTGTAATATAACAGACCACTAGCTGGCATCCCTTTTAGCTCCAAAATTCTATTATTCAGATATATATCCTGCGGTTATATATTGCACACTTGCTATAGTCCTAGCATCTGACAACATACTAGGTTCCTGATTGAAGAATGCAAAAGTGTGTGAAACACATTACCTCCATGAAACCGTAAACCAATCCAAGACACATGAGAATGTGATTGTTACACAGGGTAAGTCACTTCTGTAGGAAGCACAGAGGTGTTAGTATGGGAAATCAGAGAGCTCTTCTCTGTGCCTGGGAGAAGACGGGGAAAGCTTCATTGGGGCCAGGAACACTGAACAATGTTTTGTGGTGTAATTATTGAAAGATTACCCACATAAAAGAAAAGATGACTTTCATGGAGAAAGCCTTGCTTAAAATTTGGCAGACTCTTTAACAAGGTGATCAGATAGATGATCCATTTTCACCCCCACAGCTGAAAGGTCAGCAGTTCAAAGGTTGCAGAGCCCAGCTAAAAGCATCCGGGCAGCCTCCTAAGAACAGGCAACCCATCCTTCACCGACTGAGCTCTGGAGAAATCCCAAGTCTTGAGGGAAGAACCTACGTTTAGAAGTGCAGGAGCCAAGGAGGGCTTTGGACTTGCTGCGACCTGCAGGCTAAGGGCAGATCAGTGCCATGGAGAAGCACTTCAGAAGCTTTCTGAGGAAGATGGGGCATGGTCAGGGCAAGTTTCTGTACACAATAGGAGCCATTTCTTCCCTCCTGTTATTAAGTCTCTCAATCCCTGTATAGACACAGGAGTCACCAGATCTTCAATTTCTACCTCCTTGCATTTTCTCCAACCAGGCTCATATTGAAAAGGGGGAAAACAGCCTAAATCATTTTGCCACAGAGCAAGAGGTAAGCTAAGGTTTCCTCTTCTGCTTCAAATGCATCTCAGTGTAGCATCACTGGTCGCCATAATGAAAAATGAGGTCAAAAGGAAGTGAACCCAAAAATGGTCAGAGGAAAAGAGGGAACTAGAAGGGAACTTACATGTATGTGTATGCAGTAGCTCTAAATTTCTGAGTGATTTATTATTTATTCACGGTGTCACTCAACCAGTATTTTTTGAGCAGCAGCTACATGCCAGGCACTGTGCTAAGCACTAAGCATACAGCATAAGCAACAAAGAAACAGCCTCTTTTTTCATAGAGGTTTCTTTCTGTGGGAAGATGGATAATAATAAGATAGTTACAAATTGTGATAGGAGCTATGAGGATGATCAAGGTAATGTGATAGCAAGTCAAGAGGTTGAGGATACTTTAGGTGGGTAACCTGGGCAGGCTTCACGGAAACAATGACATTTAAGCTGAGGCCAGAAAGAAGAGGAGTTCGCTAAGGCAAAAATGTCATGAAAAGGGAACTACAAATATAAAGATGGCATGAGCTGTTTCATTTATTCCTCATAGCAAGTGCTTGAAGTCCTTGTTCTTCATACAGCCAGAAAGAAAATAGAAGTTGCTGCTGCTGCTGCTGCTGCTAAGTCGCTTCAGTCGTGTCCGACTCTGTGCGACCCCATAGACGGCAGCCCACCAGGCTCCTCTGTCCCTGGGATTCTCCAGGCAAGATCACTGGAGTGGGTTGCCATTTCCTTCTCCAATGCATGAAAGTGAAAAGTGAAAGTGAAGTCACTCAGTCGTGTCCGACTCTTAGTGACCCCATGGACTAGAGCCTACCAGGCTCCTCCGTCCATGGGATTTTCCAGGCAAGAGTACTGGAGTGGGGTGCCATTGCCTTCTCTGAAATAGAAGTAAGAAAAGAAGAAAAATATACTGATCAGATTTCTCTCTTGCCTATTAATGAACTGATTTACCTTGACAGAAGCTTTTCTGGCATCTTTCCTGGCCACACCCCTTTCTTGCAGGGTTACAAAGTTCTTTTACCCCTCTGACTCTCAGTTTCCACTTCTGTAAAGGAAGCCTCAAAACCCACCTTTCAGAGGGATCTGTTGAGGATTAAATAAACTGGTAAATGACCTGGCACCATGCTGAACTCAACAGATGCTCCCTCCGTATTTGCTTGTTCCCTTTCTGCCTTCTGTCCAGTGCCGGGCGAAAAGGTACCATCATGTGTCTGCGATGTGAGGTAATGATTCTGAAGCCAATATATTTCCAAGCTGAGAATTATAGAGGTCACCTCTATCTCAGTTCTGCCTAACAGTGTATTTATACCGTGAAAGATCTGGAGTGATCCAGTGCCCTTTCATTGTGAGCACTGTTGTGGAGGAACACAGGTGCCTTTCAGTGGACAGAGGGCTCACCTGAGAGCTGCGGTCAGACTGGAGAGAAGTCACAGGTGCATTGCATGCCATCGCCAGGAAACAACATTTGTCTTCCGCCTTGCAGAGTGGAAACACAGAGAAGAGCAGGCATTTGTTCTCCTTTTCAGCTATCATCATTGAAAACCTTGAGTTTCTTAACTATGTCTTGGGGCTCTGTTGACTCTAAATAAAATTGATTAGCAAGCTCCCGGGGTTCTGGGACCACTCTAGTAGCAGAGCTACACAGAGCACTTCTACCCTGGACAGTACCGGACAGACAGAGCACACTGCTCTATATAGGCTTAAAATGAATGAATTGCCTCTCTTCCTTAGTCCTGACGTTTTCAATAAAAAAGTGGTGGGTTTGGTCTTATGGCTTTGTCTCTAAATTGAACACTGAATTTACCCCTGACAGACTTAATCACTATAAACATCAGAACATGTTTCCATCAAAGGACGTAACTGCTAGAAAGTAGGGATGCTGTAAAATGCATCTCTTAATAGCAAAATAAAAAAGGAAGGAAAAGGGAGGGGAAGAGCCCTTACCCACCTCAAATCTTCTGGGGAACAGTCATTCCCTTTCTTCTTCTCCCACCTCTCCACCCCCACAACCCACACCACCAGATCCTCCCTCTTCTGCACCCTCACCATGCAAACGGCAAAAAAAATAAAAAAATAAAAAAAGGAAAGAACAGTTCACACCATATGTTTCTATTGAACAGTGAATTTCTGGTTTATGAAAAAATATTGGAAGCATTAAATTTCTAGCTCTGAGGGTCCACATGCTGTGATGCAGCCCACCCTTTCTTCTTTCCTTCTTTCCTTTGTACTCTTCTCCCTCATTCAAAAAGCCTTCTGCTGCTCATTTTTATAAGCCATCTTCTAGTGTTCCCTGGAGAAATGAGCCCTTTGGCTTCTAGCCAGAAAGTCACCTGTAAAATATAAACCTGGGCAAAACTAGAATTGAGGATCACATCTGCTCTTCCCAAAGTCATGCTGGGGACTGTTACCATGTTTCTTTGGTTGTATTTATTTATTTTTTTCTCTATCTTAGATGGGAAGCCATCTTAATCAATAGACAAGTACTGTTCTGTTCTCTCTTTGAAGGTTTGTGTTCAGTAGTTTATAGGGAGAGAGAATGACAAATGAGACAAGGTGCCATTTCTCAGAGAGTTTATAGCACACTGAACTCAAGACATCTATATATAAAAAGAAAATTAGTCAACCGGTATGTCCTAACTACACAACAGAAATTCAGCAGAGAACTGAGAAATATTCCCAGGTTCTTCCTGCTGAGTAAGACTGGGAGAATTCCTGAGGGATGGGGTAAGCATGGATATAAGAAGTGTTTGGAGATGCAAGAATGGAGAGGAACAGAGAGGAGGAAGGTCTTCCCAGAGGAGGAGGGGACTGTGCACAAGGGCCTTTGCTTTATAAACACACACAAACACACACACACACACACACAACGCCTCAGGGCTCCATTTGGTGTTTGCCTAACAGAACGGACAAGAGTCAGCGGTGCTAGGCCTCTATTGCCTGTGTGCCCAGTATCTGCAGAATGGGTATAGCTGAGCACCTAGATGGAGAGCTGTGGGGCAAAACCAGTGAAAACAATTTGGAATCCACTTGGCTAATATGCCATGCTGAAAGGTGGGGCCAGTCCAGTGGGGCATGGGGTACCTCTCATGCTTACCCTGGAATGAATAGTCTGCAAGGACAAGGTTCCTTAAGGAGGAAAAGGATTTGGGTAGGGAAGCAGGAGTGATACCCAGAAGGTTACCATCCAGGCTGAACGGTATAGATAAGAGGGTGTATTAGTTTCAAATAGTCTGGCTGGCCCCAGCGTCTCCAGGAGGGAATATGAGCCCACAGACTGCCTGCGTGTCTGTGGCAGGGCACTCAGCACCAGCAGATGGCACGCCTCCTCCCCGCTGCCTGCTGCCTCTGAGGTCAAATCTAGCTTCAAGATTTCCATAGCCGCTGGAGAGCTCAGGACGCCGTGTTCACAAAGACATTTAGATGTTGAGGAATGACAGGATATGGAGGAATTCACCCCAGAAAACGGCACCTGCTGGGGCTGAGTTAAAACGTAAACCCTCTGCTCAAAATCACAAAATATCAACAGCAGAAGCCCCATAGATCCCACATCCTTTTGCTGGTAATGGACCTCACACCAAAGGCAATTCGGTTTGAATGCCCGTTGCATTCACTCAGCAGAAAATTTATTAGGTTTATTGTGAATGTGGGGCTACCACAGGCTGGATCGGCTTTATTAGGCAGTTGAGGCGGCAAATGGTTTTCTTTAATGATTTGCATCATCTTCATCATTGTTCCTGCTCCCCTGCTGATGTTTTCCTCCTTGAGGTGGACCAAGGCTTCAGATAACGAGCTAACATTTAGTATTATGATTTTGTTACACTTTATTACCTCCTATAGCCACATAAATCTCCTGCCTCCTTATAAAAACAACCACTGTGTTATGTTTGGTGGGGGCAGCCACTGGGGTGTATAGTATCAACTGTGACACTGAAAACAACAGCATACATGAGGATGACTGCTCAAATTTCAGTTCTTCAAGCCATGGCTGCATAAACTCGGGTAATTGTGGAGGAAGAAAACTCTGAGATTTCAGCAGGGGTTCAAGGATTTTGGCTAGAGCTGGGATTTTTCCTAAAACTTGTGTGTGTGTGTGTGTGTGTGTGTGTGTGTGTGTTTTTATGTGGGTAGATGAGGGAAGCTGCCTTTGTTTTCTACTCTGCTTTATCAAACCATTTAGAAGCTTGTGCTATATAAATCCCACAAGGATGACTCAATAGGATCTTTCCAGAAACCACCGGTACTGCGCAGAGCAGCAGTGAGAAAAAGTGCTTTTAGCTAGTAAGTGTTATGATGGTGAGGTGCACTGGTGAACCTCGAGCCTTTCCACTTCTCTTGATAAAACCTACCCTGGTTCTCTTGAGGAACCAGAACTGGCAGAATTTTTTTTATTGAATGAGGCATCATAAACTTCATAATGAAATAATGGATGGGTGT
Source organism: Bos indicus x Bos taurus (assembly GCF_003369695.1). Taxonomy (NCBI): domain Eukaryota; kingdom Metazoa; phylum Chordata; class Mammalia; order Artiodactyla; family Bovidae; genus Bos; species Bos indicus x Bos taurus. The sequence continues at coordinate 41,272,818 of NC_040101.1, forward strand.
CTGGTGTTTCTGAGGCTGCTGTGTTATTGGAGACATCCAGGCTCCCACTGGTGGCTCTATTGGTAAAGAATCCAACTGCGATGGAGGAGACCCAGATTCAATCCCTGGGTGGAGAAGATACCCTGGAGAAGGAAATGGCAACGCACTGTGGGATTCTTGCCTGGAGAGTCGCATGGACAGAGGAGCCTGGCAGACTTCAGTCCGTGGGGTCGCAGAGAGTCCGACTTGACTGAGTAACTAAAGCACCAACAGGCTGCCCCTGAGGCTGGTTCCAGGCCTGGTCCCTGGTGGACATTCAGGGTGTGTTGTTGCCATTCTGTGTGAATGCTGCCCTTGGCTTTGTGTAGTGTGTAGTCCTGCCTGTGGTAACAGCCAGCAGAGGACCTGGTTCCTTCACCTGGATTCTATTCTCAGCTCTGCTGTTAAATAGTTACTTAACCTTGGGAAAGCCATAGAACCTTTTTTTTTTTTTTTGCCACAGTTATAAATATTCCTCATAGTCATTTCTATTTCTAAAATGATGTCATCAGATCAGATCAGATCAGATCAGTCGCTCAGTCACGTCCAACTGTTTGTGACCCCATGAATCACAGCACACCAGGCCTCCCTGTCCCTCACCAACTCCCTCACCTCACATCCATTGAGTCAGTGATGCCATCCAGCCATCTCATCCTCTGTCGTCCCCTTCTCCTCCTGCCCCCAATCCCTCCCAGCATCAGAGTTTTTTCCAATGAGTCAACTCTTCACATCAGGTGGCCAAAGTACTGGAGTTTCAGCTTTAGCATCATTCCTTCCAAAGAAATCCCAGGGCTGATCTCCTTCAGAATGGACTGGTTGGATCTCCTTGCAGTCCAAGGGACTCTCAAGAGTCTTCTCCAACACCACAGTTCAAAAACATCAATTCTTCGGCGCTCAGCCTTCTTCACAGTCCAACTCTCACATCCATACATGACCACAGGAAAAACCATAGCCTTGACTAGACAAACCTTTATTGGCAAAGTAATGTGTCTGCTTTTGAATATGCTATCTAGGTTGGTCATAACTTTCCTTCCAAGGAGTAAGCGTCTTTTGATTTCTTGGCTGCAGTCACCATCTGTAGTGATTTTGGAGCCCAGAAAAATAAAGTCTGACACTGTTTCCCCATCTATTTCCCATGAAGTGGTGGGACCGGATGCCATGATCTTTGTTTTCTGAATGTTGAGCTTTAAGCCAATTTTTTCACTCTCCACTTTCACTTTCATCAAGAGGGTTTTGGGTTCCTCTTCACTTTCTGCCGTATGCGTGGTGTCATCTGCATATCTGAGGTTATTGATAAATCTCCCTGCAATCTTGATTCCAGCTTGTGTTTCTTCCAGCCCAGCGTTTCTCATGATGTACTCTGCATAGAAGTTAAATAAACAGGGTGACAATATACAGCCTTGACGAACTCCTTTTCCTATTTGGAACCAGTCTGTTGTTCCATGTCCAGTTCTAACTGTTGCTTCCTGACCTGCATACAAATTTCTCAAGAGGCCGATCAGGTGGTCTGGTATTCCCATCTCTTGAAGAATTTTCCACAGTTTATTGTGATCCATGTCTCCATATTATTTGAAAATTTTTGGATACAGATTTCACAGTAATTTACCAATATAGTATAAGAAATATATAATTTATGTCTGGGTATCTCTGGAGAAGGTAATGGCAACCCACTCCAGTATTCTTGCCTGGAGAATCCCATGGACAGAGGAACCTGGCAGGCTATAGTTCACGGGGTCGCAAGAGTCAGACACAACTTAGCGACTAAACCACCACCACCACCACCATATAGGTATATAATTATATCTCATCAAGGGAAGATGTCATAGAAACAAAAGCAAGCTGGAAAATGAACTTCAGGAAAGCCATAAGAATTTTAATTCTTCTAAAGCTTGGAGTGCTTATTCAACCTCTTGGAAACATGGTTTGGAGTCAGTTGAGATTTAATGCCTAGAATGGGGAGAAATAACCATGAAAATAACCATTCATAATTCACTTAGTTGAAACAGGAAATAAGAGAGTCCCCTGTCAGTAAGACAAACATGATTCCCTTTCCAAATCTTAAGAATTCTGTTTAGGACTAGTTTTATCAAAGAATGTTCTTGCTGACTTCTTGTGTATCTTCTTCCATCCCTTAAGCCCATCAGTTAAAGCTGTTTCATGTTCACTGGAGCTAAGCCCCCTGGGAGCCTTTCACTGGAGGTAGATTAGAATTCACTTTAAAACAAAAAGACTAAATGATGAATGGGTGTGCATTGGGATAAAGTGATGGGGGGAGGGGAGCGGGGGGCGGGTGGGGAGCAGTTGTTTTATTTTCTGGAAAGTAACAGAGCTGTTGAGAGATACTTCTATCAGAAATGTAAACACCGTGTTAACTCTGTTTCAGTTTTTTCCTCTGTGGAGAAAAAGAAAGGAAAGAGCTTAACATGAATTATGAGGCCATGATGTTAGAAGTAATTACAGCAATAACTCCCTCTCTGCATAGGTTTTAATAACCCTGAACTTACTGCCCTACAAAGTTTAGAACTTTTAATTCTAAGATTTTTCTAGAAAATAAAAGATTTTCTCTCCCTCTGCTTTGCTTGCACTCTGTTCTAATCAACCTGCTGCATTCCTGGTGGTACTTTTCTAGTGGTACTTGCCCAGGCTAAGGGCAGTGCTCTCTCTGTGTGTCTGTCTCACTTTGCACATACCACTCTTATCCTTTGAAATCATATGGTAATTTTGTATGTGTTCCCAGCTACTAGTCTGTGAACTTGAGGACAGAAGCCATGCCTTTACTTGTATGATTTTTTTTTTAATTTTCTCAATCTTTTTTTTTTCTCAGTTCCTAAAATAGTGCCTGACAGATAACAGTACTAAATAAATATTTGCTGAATTGTATTTGTATAGATAAAATAGTTCAAATGCAAGAACTATGTCCAGACTTAATTAACTAACTCTCAGGGGAACAGGCACAGGTTATCCACATTTCTGGTTTCCATGTTCTCCATCAATCTCCGGGTACACCCCCACCTTTATCCCCACACTTTGGAACAAGTTCTACTTCTTGCTTATTTGGTCACAGGGGAAAGAAATCTGATAAACCTACTCATATTGAGTTGTAATTGACTTTATTATGTTTCCCTTGAGTGACTTAACCACGTCTGTTTATTTGAGCTCTGAGTAGTTCTGAGTTAGGCTTTATAACTTTCAGTAAGGAGCTGACCTTGTGGGAGGTTTGAAGGTTATAATCATATATCTGACCTCTCTAAATTCTAACCATTGAAAACAGAGTCAGAGAGCCATGTAGATATAAAAGCATTATTAGTGAAACCTCAATAGACTCCTAAAGAACAAAGTCCCCTGCTGAAGGGGGGATTAGAGAATGTCTTCAACAGGAAGCTGAAGTTGATGCTGTGTATTTCCCAGATGTCAGTGGAGCAACCACTTATAGGAAAAGATGGAGCTAGTAGTAAAGAACCCACCTGCCACTGCAGGAGACATGAGACACTCGGGTTCGATCCCTGGGTCAGGAAAATCTCCTGGAGAAGGGCACAGCAACCCATTCCAGTATTCTTGCCTGGAGAATACCATGGACAGAGAAGCCAGATGGGCTGCAGTCAATAGGGTAGCAAAGAGTTGGACACAACTAAAGCAACTTAGCATGCATGCCCAAAATTGACTCTGAATATATTTCCTCCCATGATGCCACCAAAATATCACTGGACAAAGTCACTGATGGCCTCCTAATTATCAAATCCAATAGCTATTTCTTTGCCTTTATTTTAATTGATTTCCAATTGTTATTTTGCTCTGTTGAATACTCCCTTCTTGGATTTTTCTCTACTTGGGCTTCCAGGATAATACCCTTCCTTGATATCCTTTTCTCTACCAACCATTATCCCTTAAGAGTTGGTGTTTCCTCGTGGTTCTGAAATAAACCATCTTTTCTTCTTGCTGCTGCTGCCGCTGCTGCTGCTGCTAAGTTGCTTCAGTCGTGTCTGACTCTGTGCAACCCCATAGACAGCAGCCCACCAGGCTCCCCCATCCCTGGGATTATCCAGGCAAGAACACTGGAGTGGGTTGCCATTTCCTTCTCCAGTGCATGAAAGTGAAAAATGAAAGTGAAGTTGCTCAGTCGTGTCTGACTCTTTGCGACCCCATGGACTGCAGCCTACCAGGCTCCTCCGCCCATGGGATTTTCCAGGCAAGAGTACTGGAGTGGGTTGCCATTGCCTTCTCCGATCTTTTCTTCTTACTCTATGACTAATCCATCAGAAGTTTCATTCCCATAGTTTCTACTTCTGTCTATATGTCACCATGAAATCTGTATCACTAATTTAGACCACTATGCATATGCCAGATCAATATATTCTTTCTTTTTTTTTTAATTTCACAAATATTTATTGACAAATCATTGTGTGATAATAAGTAGTGGGGATACAAAGATAAGAGTCTCTGCCTTTAAGAAACAAACTGGTAGCAGAGACAGCCATGTAAACAGAGTGGTGATATTCAAGAGAATATATGGGACACACTAAACAAGGAAACCTAAGTCAAACAAGGAGATTTAGAGAAAGAACTAGGAAAGAATGTTTGCTCTAATGACTCTTAAATGCTGATTAACAGTGAATACTGTTACTAACTCAAGATTCCCTTCTGTTCCTTTCTTCTCTTTCTCTTGGGTGACGGATGATCTGAATTCCAAGGAGGGTCCTGGTCTGCAGGCCTCCTCTTTCCTCGCTGAACTTGGGCAGTTTCCTTTGGTGTGTGCTACTGTAGGTTGGCTTCCTCTCATAGTCATGGTCTTTGTATGACTTCTAGTCTGATAGCCTGTCAGTACTAGTGCACCTTCCACAAAGGACTCTGAAATCTTTCAGCTGCACTCCTGCCTCTTGCTGGGGAAATCCAAATCCTTAAACCTGCCCCCAGATCCATCTTCATGGACACTTACTCTCAGATGGCATGATGGGGTGGGAGTATTCTGGTATGCACAGTCTTCCCAGGCTAAACAACTTATTTTCTGTCATCTAATTCTGAAAGAGTTCACCTTAGATGGGAGACAGAGAACAGGCATTCCATGCTCTTGTCTGGCTTCTTTTCTCTCTTCTGCTTTTCCTTCTCTGAGCTCTACCCTTTATCCCAAGAAAGGTGTTGATTTCTTCTCTCTGTTCTTTGCATCAAGTATGTAGCTTTCCCTTATTCTAATATTCTTCATATAGCATATACATTTCAAGTTTCCCAGACTCTACTGCAACTTACAAATATATTTTTTTTCTTCTCAAAAGGAATGGCTCTTGTGAATCAACACTGTTTGGCTTTCAAAACTGTTGACTCTGCCATGAATTTCAAGGACCTATTTTGGAACTCAAAGCCAAGAATTGGACTTTTTGTTCTTGATGTTGCTTTTGTGTCCTCCCTTCCCTAAAGCAAAAAGCTTCAGCTTTCTTTATTTTAATGTTAGAAAAACCAAAAGTTTGTTTTTTTTAATTAAGTAAGAAAAGGAAAAACATGCTGGATTTCATAATATTACTTTGCTACATAAGTAGCCCGTACCAATTTCCCGTATTTAATTATATGCCCTTCCATTTTTAAGTTGTCTCCTAATTTCTTGACTCTAGTATTAAGTATTTTAATTATTTGGGGCAGAGAATAAGTCAGATAAGTCTTTTGTATTCCTCCATGCACCTGGGATTGTTTATTCATTCATTCATTAAGCAAACATATATCGAATACCAAGAGCTATTGACAAAGAAAGTGAATGGCAGTCCTTATCCTTCATGAGTTCATGAGTTAGTAAAAATCACTGTTAGGTAATAAAAAGGAAAGTGGAAAGTAAACCAAGATAACTCAGAGGAGAAGAATATAAATCAGAATGAGGAGTCCAAAACAGTTTCCTAGGGAAGGTGACACTGGAGCTGAGTTTTGAAGATTTGATGAGTTCAACATGTCAAGGAAAGTTTTATTCCATCCACAGAGATCTGCATGTATGAATAAATGGGAGCAGAGTTGGGAATTATAACTATTTAATTGTGTCCAGAAAAAGTGAAGAGTCTTTGGTGATCAGAGAAGGCTATGGAAAGAAGAGATTAGTATTTAATAAATAGTTCGAGAAAGATCTTTTCATGTTTAATAGGAATTTAAACTTAACTTCAGAAACTGTAAAGAATTATAAAGAACTTAATTTTAAAAACTATGAAGAAAATTATTTCTATAAAGAAATAAAAGAATTTAAGGAATTTTAGAAAATCTTTTAAAAGGATTTTAGAAAGTTTGCTGGCCACCATGTCAAAAAGTAGAAAATGAATTACATTTTTAGGTGGATCTCAATTAGAAAGGACAAAAGTTAGAAGATTACTGCAAAATTTAGATGAGTGATAAGAACCTGAGTACAGGTGACGAAATACAGAGGGGAATATAAGGAGGATATGCGGCGGATCTAATCTTTAGTCCATGGATGTGGGAATTGAGAAAAGGGAAGGTGATGCTGAAGTTTCTAGTCATTGAGTGATTATGAAGACAGTCATTTTAGTCTCCGAAGCAGGGAAAAACAAATTTGAGGGGGAATACCAAGTTCAGATTTGGCTGTCTTAAATTTGACATACCCAGAGGGCATGAAGTAAAGGTATCTGGTAGTGAGCTTCGCATTAGAATCTGTGACTCAAACAAGTGCTGCAGCTGGAGGTGTTGATGTGATTGTTAAAGGCATAAGTGTGGGCAAAGACGATGGATCAGGAGGAATGTGAAAGCCAAGAAGACATCCTGTGGAACATGATGTAAGCCAAAGAAAAGGAACCTTCAGAGACCAGTAACAAGGAACTAGAGGAGGAGAGGACAGCCAGGGGAGACGGGGCTCAGAATCCAGGAGATGAGACAGATAAGGAGGGCTTAGTCAGCAGCTGCTTAGGATGTAGCTTATGTAAATTAAGGATAGAAAAGTAATGAAGAAGTGAGTGGAAAATATGAACACAGAATTCTGTGGCTTAGGAAAGAACAGGTAGTAGGTTCTGATTTTTCTAGAAGATTAACAAGAAAGAGAAGTCAAGGTGATATATCAAAGAGGGGGATGGGACTTTTTTTCATTTAAAACCAGATTTTGAGGCATTAAGACCAAGTTTTGATCAAGTAAATATCCAACTATTATTTATCAGGGAAGCTCATTTCAGTAAGGCATATATATAGCCCCCCTTCCTAAATGAATAGTGTTTTTAGATAATATATGCAAAAAGTACTTAAGAGAGAAATGTCCTGAAGCATTAAACTGTGTGTTTTCTCTGGATGTCTTTTGAAAAAACAACTAAACAACAAAATCCCAAATAAAACTGTATTAAGTTCCATGTTAAAAGAATGATATCCCCTCCTCAGTTTCGTAAACCATACAACCGAGGACCCAGGAGGATCCCCGTCTCTGCAGAAGGGCTTCTGAACAGTTTCCAGCTTCTAAGGAAATGTTCCAGTTTCTCATCATATTGTGTGAGCTTGTCATTCCTGTGGCAGAGAAGCTTTTGTGAGGGTATCACCATGGGAGAGAGTAACCCTGCCGCCTCTGCCTCAAAGGGGCTGTTTTCCTCCCTGAAGACAAGAAGCTCGAGCTGGCTGCACAGTGAGAGCATCATAGCCAGGAGCTGTCCTCCTTAGGAGCCCCATTAAGACCTGTCAAGGTTTCCTATTTCCCTTCCCTGTTTATTAGTCATGGAGAAAACACTGCAAGAGGAAAGTGCTGCACTCAACATGCCAGCAAGTGTGGAAAATGCAGCAGTGGCCACAAGACTGGAAAAGGTCAGCTTTCATTCCAATCCCAAAGAAAGGCAGTGCCAAAGAATGCTCAAACTACCACACAATTACGCTCATCTCACACGCTAGTAAAGTAATGCTCAAAATTCTCCAAGTCAGGCTTCAGCAGTACGTGAACCGTGAACTTCCAGATGTTCAACCTGGTTTTAGCAAAGGCAGAGGAACCAGAGATCAAATTGCCAACATCTGTTGGATTATTGAAAAAGCAAAAGAGTTCCAGGAAAACATCTATTTCTGCTTTATTGATATGCCAAAGCCTTTGACTGTGTGGATCACAATAAGCTGTGGAAAATTCTGAAAGAGATGGGAATACCAGACCACCTGACCTGCCTCTTGAGAAACCTATATGCAGGTCAGGAAGCAACAGTTAGAACTGGACATGGAACAACAGACTGGTTCCAAATTGGGAAAGGAGTATGTCAAGGCTGTATTTTGTCATCCTACTTATTTAACTTATATGCAGAGTACATCATGACAAACGCTGGGCTGGCAGAAGCACAACCTGGAATCAAGATTGCTGGGAGAAATATCAGTAACCTCAGATATGCCGATGACACCACCCTTATGGCAGAAAGTGAAGAGGAACTAAAGAGCCTCTTGATGAAGGTGAAAGTGGACAGTGAAAAAGTTGGCTTAAAGCTCAACATTCAGAAAACGAAGATCATGGCATCTGGTCCCATCACTTCATGGGAAATAGATGGGGAAACAGTGGAAACAGTGGCTGACTTTATTTTTTTGGCCTCCAAAATCACTGCAGATGGTGATTGCAGCAATGAAATTAAAAGACGCTTCCAGAAGGGAAAGAGACACGTGTACCCCAATGTTCATCGCAGCACTGTTTATAATAGCCAGGACATGGAAGCAACCTAGATGTCCATCAGCAGATGAATGGATAAGAAAGCTATGGTACATATACACAATGGAGTATTACTCAGCCATTAAAAAGAATACATTTGAATCAGTTCTAATGAGGTGGATGAAACTGGAGCCTATTATACAGAGTGAAGTAAGCCAGAAGGAAAAACACCAATACAGTATACTAACGCATATATATGGAATTTAGAAAGATGGTAACGATAACCCTGTATACGAGACAGCAAAAGAGACACTGACATATAGAACAGTCTTATGGACTCTGTGGGAGAGGGAGAGGGTGGGAAGATTTGGGAGAATGGCATTGAAACATGTAAAATATCATGTATGAAACGAGATGCCAGTCCAGGTTCAATGCACGATACTAGATGCTTGGGGCTGGTGCACTGGGACGACCCAGAGGGATGGTGTGGGGAGGGAGGAGGGAGGGGGGTTTGGGATGGGAAACACATGTATACCTGTGGTGGATTCATTTTGATATTTGGCAAAACTAATACAATTATGTAAAGTTTAAAAATAAAATAAAATTAATTAAAAAAATAAAAATAAAAATAAAACTCATGTAGTTCCTATAAAAAAAAAAAGACGCTTGCTCCTTGGAAGGAAAGTTATGACCAACCTAGACAGCATATGAAAAAGCAGAGACATTACTTGTCAACAAAGGTCCATCTAGTCAAGGCTATGGTTTTTCCAGTGGTCATGTATGGATGTGAGAGTTGGACTGTGAAGAAGGCTGAGTGCTGAAGAATTGATGCTTTTGAACTGTGGGGTTGGAGAAGACTCTTGAGAGTCCCTTGGACTGCAAGGAGATCCAACCAGTCCATCCTAAAGGAGATCAGTCCTGGATGTTCATTGGAAGGACTGATGTTGAAGCTGAAACTGCAATACTTTGGCCACCTCATGCGAAGAGCTGACTCATTTGAAAAGACCCTGATGCTGGGAAAGATTGAGGGCAGGAGGAGAAGGGGACAACAGAGGATGAGATCGTTTGATGACATCACTGACTCAATGGACATGAGTTTGAGTAAACTCCAGGAGTTGGTGATGGACAAGGGAGGCCTGGCATGCTGCAGTCTATGGGGTCGCAAAGAGTCGGACACGACTGAGGACTGGACTGAACTGAACTGAAACACAGTAACATTTGACTACAGCTGTTGTATCCCTAGCCCATCTTAGATGTTGTTTGATTATATTTATGATACTTAGAAAATGATTTCTTCTTCATGAAGCATATACACCCCCACCCCCAAATACTTCACATACAGTGAGAAAATACAGCCCTCACCAAGCAGACTGTGGCTGGACAGAGCACACCTATGCTTGCCAGTGGGAACAGAATTAATTTCAAATATCCCAAATCATGGAGTGCCAGGCATCCCAGAGTTAGCATTTCTTTGCCTTCTGTGTACAGAGAGCATGGCACGAAATGCTGTAGTTAGGCTGGGAGATTTTTGAGACCTGTAAGCAATTTGCCTTTCTGTATCAATTTTTTTTTTAATCTTGAAAAAATGCCCACTTCCCAGCACTCCACTCCTTCCTTAATCACTGTGATCAGCATAGCAGCATTTCAGTGAATCGCCATCAACTTTTATATAAGTAGGTGGGAAGGAAGAGCTTGTGCTATGTAAGTGCTTCATAGATAGGAATTTGGAAGACTTGAAAGGGAAAATTCCAGTAAATCTTCTGAGAAAGAAATCGCTCAATCGAGGATTTATAAATTGCCATAGCTTCCCAAAAGTACATTACTAAACGTGAAAAAGAAGAAATTTTTCCTTGCTTTGTCAATTCAGAAATCATCATGATATAACTCATATGATCCAATGAAAAGATAATACTGAAATATTTATATTTATCTATCAGTTCAGTTCAGTTCAGTCTCTCAGTCGTGTCTGACTCTCTGTGACCCCATGAATCGCAGCACACCAGGCCTCCCTGTCCATCACCATCTCCCGGAGTTCACTCAAACTCACTTCCGAGTCATTGATGCCATCCAGACATCTCATCTTCTGTCGTCCCCTTTTCCTCTTGCCCCCAATCCCTCCCAGCATCAGAGTCTTTTCCAATGAGTCAACTCTTCGCATGAGGTGGCCAAAGTACTGGACTTTCAGCTTTAGAATCATTCCTTCCAAAGAACACCCAGGGTTGGTCTCCTTTAAAATGGACTGATTGGATCTCCTTGCAGTCCAAGGGACTCTCAAGAGTCTTCTCCAACACCACAGTTCAAAAGCATCAATTCTTCGGCGCTCAGCTTTCTTCACAGTCCAATTCTCACATCCATACATGACCACTGGAAAAACCATAGCCTTGACTAGATGGACCTTTGTTGACAAAGTAATGTCTCTGCTTTTGAATATGCTACCTAGGTCGGTCATAACTGTCCTTCCAAGGAGTAAGCGTCTTTTAATTTCATGGCTGCAATAACCATCTGCAGTGATTTTGGAGCCCCAAAAATAAAGTCAGCCACTGTTTCCACTGTTTCCCCATCTATTTCCCATGAAGTGATGGGACCAGATGCCATGATCTTCGTTTTCTGAATGTTGAGCTTTAACCCAACTTTTTTACTCTCCACTTTCACCTTCATCAAGAGGCTCTTTAGTTCCTCTTCACTTTCTGCCATAAGGGTGGTGTCATCGGCATATCTGAGGTTATTGATATTTCTCCCGGCAATCTTGATTCCAGCCTGTGCTTTATCCAGCTCAGCATTTCTCATGATGTACTCTGCATAGAAGTTAAATAAGCAGGGTGACAATATACAGCCTTGACGTACTCCTTTCCCGATTTGGAACCAGTCTGTTGTTCCATGTTCAGTTCTAACTGTTGCTTCCTGACCTGCATATAGGTTTCTCAAGAGGCAGGTCAGGTGGTCTGGTATTCCCATCTCTTTCAGAATTCTCCACAGTTTATTGTGATCCACACAGTCAAAGGCTTTGGCATATCAATAAAGCAGAAATAGATGTTTTTCTGGAACTCTCTTGCTTTTTCGATGATCCAGTGAATGTTGCCAATACCACATCATTATTTACAAAAAGAAATAGTGATATTCTTTCTCTTAACTCAAAATCCCATAAAAGAGGTTATTTCTGCCAATTTACAATTTGAAGAACTGTCTTCCTTGGATCGTGTATGCTGATGATTCCCTCCCAAGCATCCATACCTCCGTCCTTCTTCCAAACAGAATCTGAATCTATTCAGGTATCCACCCCTCCCTCAAGCAGCCCAGGAGACTGAAGGGAAGCTAAATACTTCCCAGGGTCTGGAGACAGTCTTAAATTTCTAAGCTAGGCAGGATCAGACTCTATTGTAATGACTATAGTAAATCTAGTTAGTTGGTTATGTGATCTAGATTTGGAACACGGGAAGGATTTTCATTGCATAGTTGGGGCAGGGGTTTTCTTTCTCATGCTGGACATGAATAATGAAGTACACAGTTCTCATTGCTAGCAGCAGATATCCAATGAGGAGGAGAGGAACCAGCCTCAGGAACAAGACAATACCAAAGATTATAGGGGAGAGGGATAAGAGGAATTTAGCCCAGGAGGACATGGTATAGCTTTTGAATTAGCCAAACATGAAATCTTTTCTCCTTTTGGGCTTCCCATTATATGAGATAATTGATTTCCTTATTATTTAAGTGAATGGAGCTTTACTTTCTTTGCATCTTAAACAATAACTTATGATTAACATTTTATATTCATGTCTGGGCAGACCCTGCAAATAATTGAAATCCAAGTCTGTCTGGGTGCTTTAATTGGAGGAGGACCAATCACAGATTATCTCTTCTCCCAATCTAACACCAGACCTGCAAACTTGGCTTTTAATGACTGCTTTAGGCTAAAGCACTGTGTATCCATGGAGGTGTTGGTTAGGATGCCAACAGGACTGACATCTTAAACTGGATGGTCGAATGGAATCAAAGTTTTATTAGAAAGTAGAGTGTGGGAGTGAGAATTGGGAAGACTTCCAACAGTGTCCAGCACTGTCTATTATCCTGGGATCTGAAAGCTGGTATGTTGAGTAAATTTTGAATTTACTCCCCCCAAGACATAAACCTTGAATGAATGAAATAATTGCAACAGTTCTTATTATAATATAGTATCTTGATTCTAAAATAAAGTATTTTAAATCATAATTTTTTCTGGTTTTAAGAAATATTGCTGATACAAAAATTAGCCCAATCATTTATGAGGCTTTAAACACAATCTTTTATAGATTTCCCTTTTGCATGCCAATGTTAATGAATGGTTGGTATTGCTGGAGAACTGGGAAGCAGGTAGGCAAGAAGATGACTGTACCTGTCTCTTCTCTTCAGGCCAATTGATGCTTTTTTATGTGCTCACAGATTGAAAGCCAACAGTCTTATCAGTTCCCCACAAAAAAGTTTGCCTTGTTACGAAAACATAAAACTCAAATACATTAGTTTTATAGTTAGTATTTTCTCAGGCAGGGCCTATCATGCAATTTTCACTCTTGTTCATGAAGTTGTTTAGTGTTGTAAATTATACAATAGCTTCCAAACTGCTGTGAGCATCACCTCTATCATTTGTGTGCTTTATCAATAAATTATGCCATTTCAATAATATGTAAATTTCTATCAACATTTTTGGTCTTGAAATTACAAACCTCAAGCTTGTATAAATAATATATGGAAATGGAGATGGTATCTGCAAACTGATTTTATTATTAGACATTTAGTGGTAATGAGATATAACGTTTAGTTAAATGAGTTCTTTCTAAGACGTCTAGAAATGGGTGTCCTGCGTATCTCTCTTGAAAATAAAGATATTTATTTAGGTATTGGGGTAAATGATAGAATTCTGAGGTACAAAGACCAACTTGAAGCCTAAAGGAAAGTTTTAAAGAAGTAACTCTCAAAAGGCACTCAGGGGCTTGCCTGCATTAGGGATTCGTAAATTCATATATTAGTCTATAGCCTGACAACATGTCTCACAAGCAAACAAAATCACTTTGATGCCAGCATTCACATTAGGTGATCTTGTCCAGCTCTTTGTGACCCCATGGACTGTAGCCTTCCAGGCTCCTCTATCCATGGGACTCTTCAGGCAAGAATATTGGAGTGGGTTGCCATGACCTCCTCCAGGAAATCTTCTCAACCCAGGGATTGAACCCAAGTCTCTTCCATCTCCTGCATTGGCAGGTGGGGTCTTTAGCACTAGAGCCACCTGGGGAGCCTCTTATTAGGTGATAGAAGCTTTAATTGATTAAGAAATTGGGAGTAGCTTTGTCAATCTTGATGAAAATAAAATGTAAAACCTTCTTAATCTGTGGAGTTGCTATAGTACATAGTCCCAAAATGTTTGTTCTAAGTCAGAACCATCCTGGGAGACCCATCTGGTCTAAGGTTATCTCTGATCCAAAGGATCCATAGGATGCTTTGGTGGGCAGGGCATAGGATGCCATGAGATGAGCCTAATGCTGGCCTTCTGTGTGGCCTCTGACCAACGTGGGGCCTCCATCTGGAGGAGGGCATGGCAACCCATGCCAGTACCATCGTGGGCCCCTGGTAACATCACATTTTGAACCCAGAATTAATCTGCAACATCAGCCCCATAGTTGCTTCTCCCTAAACATCAGGTCAGGAAGTTCTCTTTTGTTCCCATTCCCCTTTCCTTCTTGTCCTCACATCTAGCTTCCTACTTTTCCTCACCTAAACTAGCTACTGAGTGTCATCACCCTGCCCCTAGGTCCTAGAGTCCTATTTCCTGGCTCCTTTCCACCTCTACTTCCTCTTAGTGTCATCAGCTCTTAGAATATTAGACGTAGGACCTTGCAGAGACTGTATTTTAGTGATAATATAATAACAATGATAAAATTAGTAACTAAGAATTGGGTAGTTCGGTTATAACGACTATACTAAGAGTAATAAAGTTCCTGTAGAGTGTAGCCTTCCTATGCGGTAGCCACTGAACTAGGCAGTCTTACGTGGCTTCTCTTGTTTAATCTTCTAAGAGCAGTAACTCTTCCTCTCCCCACTCTGTACCTTTTTATTCATCTCCTTTTGCCCTGAAGCTGTGTCCTTTCTGCTTTCCACCTGCCTATGGAGACACTTTTTGTGTTTTCTGGAAGTTTTTAATTCCACATTCTTTAACTATTTCATTTTTTATAACTGTCTTCTTATTTTTATGATGCTATTCTCCTCTAGATTCTCTTCTGGAGTGTTATTTTTATTTAAATATTAAAATATTCTACTAGTTTTATTGATTGTTTCCTTATGTACTTTTGAGGGGTGTTATTTGTTGACCTTTGTTCATATTTTTCATGTTGTTTTTGCTTCAGCCCAAATATTTCCTAATTTGATTCTTATTTGTATTTTCACTTTGTGTTTGAAAATCTTTGGGCGAGAGGGTTGAGGGAAGAAGGTACAGGTTCTCATTATAGGTACTCTTAAAAAAGGGAAAAGGAGAAATGTAAGTTCATTGTAGTGTGCTGGGATCTCTCTTTCTGGGCTTGGGGGTGCCTTGCTCCTCCTCAAAGTCTCTGGTTCTTCTTGGTCGTGGCTGTCTTCCAGGTACCAGGGCCCTTTCTCACCATTCCAGCAAATGGAGGAATTGAAGTAGGGGAGTAACAAGACTGCTGATGAGATTTTAGTTTTGCAGTTACTCACACAGACATGCCTCTTCTACTTGTATGTCTCTAAGCACAGAGTACACCTTTTTACCTGTTCTTATCTTCAGAGCATACTTTCCTGCTCGTATCTTGGGGCATAGTTTCCTCCTATCTTAATGTCCTATTTCTAACTTTCAGGAATGCTTCAAAATCTCTAGCTTTTTGATGGCACAAGTCCGTATTTCCCAATGCTATGTGGTTTTATCATTCTTTTTAAAAATACCTCTCCTGTCACTTCATAGGACTTTTTTTTATAGAAGACAGTGGGATTCCTGGATTCTTCTTCTTTTTTTTTAATCTGGATTCTATCTACCGTCTCAAACCAATATTGACTTCCATTTTTCAGATAAACTATAATTAGCTTAAAGAATGTGCACAAAAATCTGAGATCCTATTTAGTCTGATCAAGTCCTCTGATGCCAGAGCCTGTGTTCCCAATCAATATGAACTCTGATTTTCATTATAGGCTTTTCAGTTTATATGTGATTGCATTCAATGGTTTAGCCCTCACAGTATAGCCTGTAAGGTTTTGTGACTATTGTCTCCAGTTGACTGATAAGTAGTCAGATTCGGAAATGTTGACTACCCCAGGAACTCACAGCTAATAGTGGCATGTAGAAAATATTTCTACACTTGCAGCAGATAATACTTGGTACATAATAGGAGCTCAGGATGCAAAGAAAAACTTTATGCCCCTGCACTCCATGACCTCACAGAATAGAACCTGGTGCAAAACCCAACTTTCATAATTCTCAACCTTTTAGGCACCTTTATACTAAGCCTTACTACTTCCATTTCCTTGGTCCTGTTCAAAGTCATCTTGTTAACACACATACACACCCACACACACATACACCCTTACTTTATTGGAGATTACAAATGGCAAATGGCAATGCCTGACCTTTTTTGATATGACTACGTTCAATAATGCATTGCTGTTTTATGCAAGTATACATCAAAGAATTAGCCCTTAAGGTTTTCAAAAGATTTCCAATACGGTCTCAGTGCTCCAAAAGTTTTGCATCTTTGTTTTAAGGCAGTTCTGCAATGTGCTTAGAAATGAAAGAGAAAGCTAGCTTTGTCAAAGAGGAAACATTGACAAATCAGAAGTTTACTGAAGAATCTAATCAACTGGGGAGTCTAGCAGACCATGCTGATTAGTGCTAGTAGACACTTCAAGTAACACAAGCTTCTCTTAAGCAGCCACACTGCTCTGGAGACTTCTAAGAGACCATCATTGTCAACTGGAGCAAAAATGATGAGCCTGTAATGAAACAGTTATAAACACTGCATTCAGTCAGTCAGTCAGTTCAGTCGCTCAGTCATGTCTGACTCCTCATGACCCCATCGCAAAACACTGCATTACATTGTTTTGATTTGGGTACTGTCACCTAGATCATTGTACTCAGGGTGGGAGAGTAAGAAAGTGGAAAGCGTTACGTATCAACAATGAGTGGCATCGCTCAAGATAAATTCCATTGCCCTGCTGAATAAAGAGGTTTGATCTAAGTCCTCACTTACCCCTTCATTAATTATTGTTCTTAATGATAACTAATAATAGCAACACCATATGAATATCTGGATTCTAAGGAGGAATTTTATCTTCATTACATCCCTACTGCTGTACTTCTATTTTTGCTCTAATACACAAAAAGGAAATAAATAATAGAAACAATGCTTTACATTTGTTGTCATTGTTTAGTCGCCAAGTCGTGTCCGACTCTTCACGACCCCATAGACTGCAGCACTCCAGGCTTCCATGTCCCTCACTGTCTCCCAGAGTTTGCACTAGTTCATGTCCATTGATTCGGCGATGCCATTCAACCATCTCATCCTCTGTCACCCTCTTCTCCTTCTGCCTTCAGTCTATCCCAGCATCAGGGGAAGAGTGGAGGACAACTACTAATTACTCCAGAAAGAATGACATGGCAGGGCCAAAGTGGAAACTTTACATTTGCTATTACATTTGCTATTGTTTAATTAATCATAGTTGTTATAAAGTTTCCTCTTTCAATTCTCACCAAAACATTGTAAAATAAGTATTATTTAGATTATAGCTAAAATATGATATATAGATTTTAAAATAAGGAAATATTCTGAGAAATTAAGTAATCTATCCTGTGTAGCACAAGCAGAGATTAAGTGGTGATGAAAGGAAAACTCATACTGCAGTTGTCTGTCTCTGAATGTCCATGTTTCTGCCACACCAATTGCTTCTTTAGCAATACTTAGAACAAGTCTAGACCACAGGGGTTTTCTATACTGGTTTCCATGCCTCAGATGGAGACATTCACCTTGTAAATACATGGGTCTTAGGATTCACTGACCAGCATAGGGCTCCTGGAATTTCTCAGTTCTGCCTCCAACTATGTTCAACAGAAAATTACAAAGGTATATAAAATTGAATCTAGTGTTTTTCCTATATTACTGAAATAACAATTTCATTTCTGTGGTGATTATATTAACATAACTTTTAAGTTCATTTTCAGTGTCAGGTATTAATATTTTGTCTGGGTAAACACAATTTCCGATATCCAGAACTTATCAAGAAATTGAGCCTGGCATCACTAAGAGCAACATATTATTTAAAAAGAAGAATTTTCAGCTTGTTCCAAAATCTCACTTTGGCTCTGTACTGGCTATGGTGAACTTGGTTTAAAAGCAGTAAAGTGTATTCTGGCATTTTGACTCCATTTTAAAGATTATGAATTGCAAGCATTCATTTTAGCTTGATCTTTTCAGCCCATTCATTTCAGTACCTCTTAAAAAAAAAAAAAGACAAAACACATAACCACAGACCTTTTAAAGGGGTTCAGATTTATATACTCCTTGGTATTTGAATGGAAAACTTTCGACTTTAAAAAGTGCATTACAGCTCCTAAAATAACCAAACCAAGAGTTATAGCCCATAATCCAACAATAGAAATGAAACAAGAATCATAAAAAAAAAAATTCATTTAATCCAAAAGAAAAGAGAGAAAATAGGACAAAGAACAAATGGGAAAAACAAAAAACAAATAGCAAGTGATAGACCTAAATCAAACCATGTCAATTATGACATTAAATGTAAATGGTTTAAATGCCTTAACTAAAAGCAGAGATTGTTATATTGAATTTAAAAAATCAAGGCACAACTATATGCTGCCAAAAAGTAATACACTTCAAATATTATATATATATAAAGAAAAAGGATCAAAACTAAATGCTATGCTAACATTAATCAAAGAAAAAAAAAAAACAAGCTGAATGGCCATATTAACACTAGATTTCAGAGCAAAAAATATTAACAGGAAAAAGAAGGTCATTTCATAACAATAAAGGAGTCAGTTCTCAAAGACAAAAGAGTCCTAAATGCACATGTATCTAATGAGTTTCTAAATACATAGGGAGAAAACAAACTTGATAGAGCTGCAAGGAGGAATGGTGATACCCACAGTAATTGTTAGAGATGTCAGTGCCCCTTTGTCAATAATGTATGGAAAAAGAAATTAAGAAATCAGTGATACAGTACCCTTGAATAATGCTTATTAATCGACTTTATCTGCTTAACTTACAGAACACTCCACTGAACAGCAGCAAAATGCTTTCTTTTCACAAGCACATGGAAAATGTATTGAAATAGACCCCATCCTGAGCCATTAAAATATTTTTAGTAAATTTAAAAGTATTCAAGTAACTCAAAGTATGTTCTCTGACTACTATGGTGGAATTAAATTAAAACCAATAACAGAAATATTTGTGAAAAATCTCCAAATATTTGGAAAGCTACATAGCACAAATCTGAATAGTTCATGGATCAAGGGAAAAATCAAAAGGGAAATTATAAAGTATGAATGTGAAAATACAATACACAACTGAATGAGTGTGAAAATATATCAGAATGTGTGAAGTACTACTAAAACACTGTTTAGGAAGAAATTTATAGCAGTAAGTTGGTAAAGAATAAAGGTCTTCAGAGGACTAAAATTAGTGACCTCAGCTTCTACTTTAAGAAACTAGAAAACAAACAGCAAATAAAGCCAGTGCTAGCAGAAGAGAGTCAGAAACAACTTAGTGACTGAAGAAGCAGAAGAAAGGAAATAATAAAAATCAAAGTAGAAATAGATGAAATGGGAAACAAAGACAATGAGAAATCAATTAAACCAAAGTTGGTTCGTTGCAAAGATGAAGAAAAATTAGTAAATCTTTAGCCAGATTGGTCATGAAAACAGGAAAGACACAAATTACCAATATCAGTGATTAGAGTGATAACATCAGTACAGATTCCACAGATATTAAAAGGATAATAAAGAGATATTATGAACAGCTATACCTATAAATGTGACAACTTAGATGAAATGGACAAATTTCTTGAAAGAAACAAACTACCAAAGCTCACTCAAAAAGAAATAGAAAACCTGTATAAACCTAGATCTAACCAATACAATATTATAAAGTAATTAGCCTCTAATTAAAATTAATAAATTAAAAAAAAAAACAAAAACAACAATAAATGCTGGAGAGGGTGTGGAGAAAAGGGAATCCTCTTACACTATTGGTAGGAATGCAAACTAGTACAGCCACTATGGAGAACAGTGTGGAGATTCCTTAAAAAACTGGAAATAGAACTGCCTTATGATCCAGCAATCCCACTGCTGGGCATACACACTGAGGAAACCAGAAGGGAAAGAGACACGTGTACCCCAATGTTCATCGCAGCACTGTTTATAATAGCCAGGACATGGAAGCAACCTAGATGCCCATCAGCAGATGAATGGATAAGAAAGCTGTGGTACGTATACACAATGGAGTATTACTCAGCCATTAAAAAGAATACATTTGAATCAGTTCTAATGAGATGGATTATACAGAGTGAAGTAAGCCAGAAAGAAAAACACCAATACAGTATACTAACGCATATATATGGAATTTAGAAAGATGGTAACAATAACCCTGTGTACGAGACAGCAGAAGAGACACTGATGTATAGATCAGTCTTATGGACTCTGTGGGAGAGGGAGAGGGTGGGGAGATTTGGGAGAATGGCATTGAAACATGTATAACATGTATGAAACGAGTCGCCAGTCCAGGTTCGATGCACGATACTGGATGCTTGGGGCTGGTACACTGGGACGACCCAGAGGGAGGGTATGGGGAGGGAGGAGGGAGGAGGGTTCAGGATGGGGAACACAGGTATACCTGTGGCGGATTCATTTCGATATTTGACAAAACCAATACAATATTTTAAAGTTTAAAAATAAAATTTAAGAAATAAAATAAAATCAACTGGAAAAAAAAAAAAACAAAAGCACTTTGAGTGCAGAAACGATCATCTTTTCAACAAGTTGTGCTGGATCTGTTGGATGTCTATACACTAAGAAGAAAAAAACTCTGATCAGCATCTCAAAATATATAAAAGAGTAACTCAAAGTGGATTATAGAACTACATATAAAACCTAAAATTATTTTAAAAAAATTAAAAGAAAATATAAGGAAAATATTTGTGGCCTGAAATTGTTGCAGTTGCTCAGTTGTGCCCAACTCTTTGAGACCCCATGGACGGCAGCACTCCAGGCTTCCCTGTCCTTCATCATCTCCCAGAGCTTGCTCAAACTCATGTCCATTGAGTTAGTGATGCTATCCAACCATCTTATCCTCTGTCATCCCCTTCTGCCTTCATTCTTTCCAAATATCAGGCTCTTTTCTAATGAGTCAGCTCTTTACATCAGGTGGCAAAAGTATTGGCACTTTAGCTTCAGCATCAGTCCTTCCAAAGAATATTCAGGACTGATTTCCCTTAGGATGGACAGGTTTGATCTCCTTACGGTCCAGGGACTCTCAAGAGTCTTCTCCAACACCACAGTTCAAAAGCATCAATTCTTTAGCATTCAGCCGTGCTTATGGTGCAACTCTCACATCCATACGTGACTA